>NC_056728.1:918518810-918818810 GCF_019279795.1 Protopterus annectens
TTTAACCATTGATCCTGGCTGTGTACCAGAACTAGTGGCTTTCCCTTTTATTGCTAGACTCTGTTGGGATGGTTTAGGCTGCCAAGCATGGGTTCCCTTAGACGCATGTGCAGTACTGGGTATCCCTTTCATGTGCAGTGATGCTCATGCTAGTTATTGGTCTCCCTTCTTCCCCAGCTCATCTGTGGTATTGCACTCCTTATCTGCTAACCAGATTCTCATGTCCTCAGGCAAAGTGCTAAGGGTTTGTTCCCTCACCAAAAAGTCTGCCAGCCCTTCAAAAGTGGTGACCTGACACCCACTCACCCACCTATGAAAATAAGTGCTTAACTCAGCAACATATTCACACACACTTTCATCTGCTTTGCGTCTATGCCCATGAAACTTTTTTTCTATAAGTTTCAGGTGTTAACATAAAACACTCTAATAAACAATTTTTAATGGTCAGCAATAAGTATCAGGCAATTTAGAAACAGCAGTAACAGCTTTACTATGGAGTAAGGGGTCAAGAACCGTACCCACAGCCCTTGGTCAACATTATACTCCTTACATACTCTTTCAAACATATGAATAAAACTATCAAAATTATCACCCTCTGTAAATTGTGGAATGCATTTACTGACCTTTACTGCTTCTGGGGTTCAGTTATTCCCTCCCCCATTAACAACATGACCCTGGCAAATAGTTAGCATCGCCTTTTCATGTTTCCTCTGCCTCTCATTTTCTTCAGCTTCCAGATGCCCCAGTCTCTCTGCTGCTTCTAATTCCATTTGCTTTTCCTACCTCAGTTTTTCATTTTCTTCAGACTCTAAATGCCACAATTTCTTATTTTCTTCAGCCTCTAAATGTCACAGTCTCTCTGTTGATTCTAGTTTCAACAGTTTGGCCTCCAGTTCAAGTCTCTTTAATTCCAGATGGATTGTTAAGTCCTTTGTGGAAATGTTGAACTGTCCATTTTCTGGGAGTTGTACATCTCCAAAATCTGGTTGTCCTCCTGGTTGCTTGTCTGTGATGCAGCTGTGACTAAGGCTAAAATCATTTCTGCTTTAGTCAGGTTGGCATGCACAAATCCTTTGGCACATCTCAGCCAACTGGTTCCTTGTCAGCTTGCATAGTCCTCTGCTAACATCCTTGCCTGCTCTTCCTGACTAACTAAGCTAATAAAAAAGTAAATAAAACTATTGTGATATGAAACTATGAATGTCTACCATGTGGCTGCTTGAGCATGCAAACATCTTTGGTGACCAGTGTTTAGAGGCTACATGAGTTCAATATCCACACCACTGAAATCCAATATATGATGTGGTGATCCCACCAATGCCAGCCAATAAATGTGATGACCCACCACTGGACCTGTAATCAAGGAGCCTCAATCCTCATCCACTGCCATCAGTGGGGGACATACACTAAGAGGATGACAAGTGCACACACAGTATTTCCAGATGCAGCTCTCTGCATCAAGTACAATTTACCTTAAGAACACTCAGAGACCACAGTCAGTCCAGGACTGCTTCCTCCCTCTTTCCCAGATCCCCAGTAAGACTCCCCGATGGCGCAGCTATAGAGTTGATATCTCAGCTGAGGGGCCAAACCAAGGTCTCCAGCACCCTCTCTGTCCAATTAGTACTTCCTGTCCCTGCCCAAGTAGCTGACACACACTCTATTTGATGTTTGATTTACACACACACACACACACACACACACACACACACACACACACACACATGAGCACATACTTGGGAAAGGGTGCCACAGGTTTACTAGCTATGCCCCCTTTTCCCCAGACTATAAGGTAGTTATCACTGCCACCAGCCAACTCCTTATCAGTTACTTTAAGGTCCATAATTAAGGGTGTGCAATCTTACTGTGTAATATTAATATTAATACAAGTGGCAGTTTGACCAAGAGCAAGCCTATTAGGAGTGGCCCACACAGTGTCACCAGTTAAATACGTAAGTGCTCTCAAAACTTAAATATCTCTAGATGGAGCAGCCACACTGAAAGGTTTAAATATATTTAATAATAAATAATAAAAGAACAAAGCAATACTCAGTATATATTCACAGAGTCCAAAACCATAGGAAATATTTAAAACAACATTGCAGGACAGTCTCAGATAAATAAAGAAAAAACATCTAAACTATGCTTTGATATATTTCTGACTGAATCTAAGAGAACTACTATACCCCAGTTCACTTATTTACCAAGCAAGTCAGATGTGGTGAATGGATGATCTTTAGTTGTTGTCAGGTCAAAGACAAAATACAGAATGCAGTGTCTCTCTAAGAGTCCTCTCAAATTAATTGCTCAAATATTACTGCTGGGATAGCTTGCAGAATTACATCATTTCTTGTCATCTGACTTCTAGTCACCAGGGCCAAAACAGCCATTGATGGCAGCTTGTAGCATTTAGCACCCACCTGTAAAATATGTAGACAAGGGCTTTTCTTCATATCTGCTGGAAGGTATAAAACAATAAAACACTTCCAAGACAATACAGAAAGATCCGTAGTTTTAGACATTGTGTTTCCTTGCTGCATTGAAATTGAAAGATATCCGAAGGCTTGCACGGAGTGTAAGAGACGTGTAAGACTCCATGCAAGCCTCGCGATCCAGGATCAGCCCAAAACTCCGTGTAAGAGACCAGCTAAAACGTCTCTTACACGGACTGGGCGTGGATATGCTAAATACCTCACTTGCAGCCAAAATGCATGCAAATGAGGTAGAGTAGCGATCCATGAAAAAAGAAAGCAGTCTGTGTAAGAACCATTTTAGCTGCAGAAATGTACTCAGTTGACAACTGGGTACTTTTCTGCAAAAATCACAATGGAGCCATGTCAGCTCCAAATAAAGGGTGCATATGTGTCAGGCAGCATGCCAATGGCCAAATATGTGACCATTGGCAAGGTACCCCATTGCAAATATGAAAAAATAATATATATATATATATATATATATATATATATATATATATATATATATATATATATATATATATATATATATATAAAACAGGCTGCGCTGTATAAAACATAAAAATGAAGGTTATAAACCCACAAATGTGGGTTTTATGCAATACATGGATTTACAATGCAGGGACCAGCAGACCAAAAACAACATGGCCACCGTGTAGTGGTTGCTAAGGGGGGAAGCTGAGTCTAAGACATGTAACTAAGTATTAGTAGGCAATCTGATGTAAATGAGGGTTAGGATACTGAATCCCACTGTCACATAGCAAATGAGCGCAATCTGAGTAGTGTAAGAGATACATAAGGGGGAGGAATAGAGTAGGAGATAGGTGACATCACAGGGGGGAATTTTAGAAAGAAATGCAGTTCACTGGAGGTCAGTGTTACATGACAGATGTCAGACACAGATCATGGAAGGAGGAGTGCCACAAGATAAGCATTGGAAAGTCAAGAAATGGAAGGTGTACACTGTTACTTACACCAAAGTTTCTTGCTGGGCGTGCATGCGTATGTGTGCGTGCCATGAGGTGTGGGTAGGACAGTGTGCGTGCGTGTAAGGCAGACTGAGCATGTGGGAGCGTGTTGTTAGACTTTGAAGACTGTTTGCGCTAGTGTGCGCACGTGTAGGGCAGACTGAGCATGTGGGAGCCTGTTGGCAGAGTTGTGACATTGTTTGCGCTGGTGTGCGCGCATGTAGGGCAGACTAAGCATGTGGGAGCCTGTTGGCAGACTTGTAACACTGTTTGTACTGGTGTGCACACATTCTAACCTGAATATGCAGATTCCAAACCGTGTAAGCATGTGTGCATGCGTGTAAGCCACTGTGAGCGTGTTTTTGCTGGTATACACGTTGCTCCCCCCTGAGGAAACAGAAAGGAAAAAGGAAGCAACAGAATTAGTAGGAAGCTAATAGGGAATACTGCTGGAGCTAGCAGGTGAAAACAATTAGAAGCAGGCAATTACACAGGCAGAATAGTAGCTCAGCCAAGCACTTAAAACTCTGCAAACAGCAGTGCAGGATGTATCTCTCAAGAGATACTGCAAGACAGGAGTAAGCTATTAGAAGTGAAAACTGAAAAAGCTGAACTCAGAGCAGAAATGCTAGGGGCTGCCATAGCTGTCATAAGGAGACATAGACGACTTGCTGAGGTTGGTGACAATGCAGATGGTGCCAGACAACCCACAGTGAGGAGACGGAGAAGAGTGTAAAGGCCCAGGGTCACCTACCACGGGTTACATGAGCTGGAGATAGTAGAGCACTATAGAGTGGACAGAGACCTCCTACAGCAAATTGTCGAGCTGTGCAGGCCACGCCTCACACACAGAACCAACAGAGGGGAACCCATCCCAGTGGAAACCAAGGTATGTGTTGGCCTAAGAATACTAGCAACAGGTACCTTCCAGAGACCAACTGGTGATATGATGGGGATATCACAGGCATCAGCCTCCAGGGTACTGCACCAGTTCCTGGATGCCATGTCAGCACATGTCAGTGATCATGTATATTTCCCCAATGCCTGTGAAGTATTGGCCAGCAATATGCGTCTCTTCCAGCAAATAGCAGAATACCCTGAGGTAGTGGATGCAATAGACTACACGCACATACGCATCAAAGCACCAGCCGATGAGCGGGGTAGGGCCTACATTAACTGCAAGGGCTTCCCCTCCATCAACTGCCAGGCCGTGTGTGATTCCCAGGGCATAATAATGAATGTGTGTGCTGGCTGCCCTGGGAGCTACCATGATTCCCATATCTGGCATTTGACACAGCTGTACCAGACATTTGCCAATGGGAACATCCCACACGGACAACTAGTGGGGGATGCAGGTTATGCACTGGAGCCATGGCTGATGACACCCATCAGAAACACACACACACCTGAACAGAAACGCCATAATGAGGCACACGCACAAACACGTAATGTAATAGAGCGTGTGTTTGGGCTGCTCAAGTCACGGTTCTGGTGTATGGACACATCTGGTAGAGCCTTGCAGTACTCACCAACTACATGTACCCAAATTGTCATGGTATGTGCTATGCTACATAATATGATCTTGTGAAAAAAGCTGCAGCAGGACCAGCATAGGGCCGGGCCAAACAGCCCCCCACCATTGCCAAGGCCATCACAGGCAGAGCGTGACTCGTAGGAGGAACAACCTGAGCCTGCCCCAGTAGGCAGAAGGAGGCGTGCCCAGTATGCCCTTGCCTTGGCAAAGAAGCAATGCATAGCACATACACTGGCTCAGTAGGAACCCTGGGAATGATACCCCTCTCTGACTCACTCATATAATAACATGGATGCCTAAAATGACATAATCTGCTCTCAAACATGTACAGGGAGTGTAATATGTGCATCCGACAGAGACAGCCCTGCAGCACCACCTGAGGCATGAATGCCATGTGTTAAGTAATGTAATACCATGTACTATATGCACACTTGAGGACCCTAACATCCACCCTCACCAAGCATGAAACCACAATATGACGATGGGATGATCAATTGCAATAATTGGCTGAAGTAATGCAGTTAGTCAAAGGGGAGCCAATGTGTGCCAGCCTGGGATGACATGCTGAGCATGACATGATGCACCACCTGCTAGGGGTGGCGTGTACCTATCAGTCCAGGCCTCATGGATACTGGCAAAGGCTGTCAGTACCCACAGCGTGCCCTGAATATATAAGGCTCAAAACACAAACCCACCTCCATAGGTACCACAAGGGATAAGAACCTAGATGTAATGTTACCCAATGCCAGAACTCTAAACAGCAAGATGTGTGCAGTGTAAATGCACCCAGTAAGGAGAATGTTGATATCTGTCCTGTAACAGAAAACTGGGTCAAGGCTCACAACAGCACCCTAACACTACCAGGTTACACCTCATACTGTGCTGTACAGCCTCAAAACATGGAACAAGCTACAAAAGGAGGGTGACTAGCAATAATCGTCAAGGATAACCACACCCCCATGTTGGTACCACAACAAGAAGCAGCATGGACTAGCCATGGTCAAGTAACAATGGCTAAAACCGCTTCCCAGTATATAGCCTGCTGCAGACTACCATCCTAACACCAGGAACTGCACCTGGCCTATGTTGGAATACATGAATATATCAAGCCCCCCAAACCACATTATATTGGTTGACTGAAAATACCCAGACATACACTGGGAGCATTATACTAGCACCAGCACTGTAGGAGAAAAGTTCCTAGAATCCATAAACAAAAATGCCCAAGAACAACGTACCACTCCCACAAGAGGGTTAAGCATACTGGATGTGATAATAAGCAACATGGGTACTGGATGGCAAGATGAGAAGTGTATCCCTCACTGGTAAGACCAGACCATAGAGTAATCACACCGGATATACACATCCTGACCACAGTCCCTGGCCAGAAAACCACAGTCAAAAACATGTGTAAAGCATAAGTTGCACCCCTCCAAACTGATGTGGAATCCTTTAAAGGCCCTGTGCAGGTGCAAAATATGGGACACACCGCAGAACCTGTTATACAGGCATTCCGTGAACACAGCCAGGAATTCTTGGATTATGCAATCACAAATAACAACAAAACACAATGCCATACGTGCAGGCATCTGGCATGCTGGACTCCAGCCATTACCAAACAATGCAAGAGAATGAGGAAGCTACTCCATGATAGAGCAAACATAAAAAGGGAAGTAATCACTGATCAGTAGTATGGCAATAAAATATGTCCACACATACAATCCACTAAGGCCAGCTACAACAAGTAGAATCTGTGAATCCTGAGGCAATGTTACACCTGCCCCAAGTACACAGACAACCCACAACACCCCCCAATAAATACAAATATATGTGAGAGATGCAACCATTTATTGAAACTGGAGGCTGAGCTCCCTCAACTCAGTACTGTCAAAACTAGTCAGGAGGAGAAGGTAACCACACACACCACAAACCCAGTCCCACATAGACCTATCACAACTGTAAACCAAACACATAAACACAGAAAAACATTCCCGGAGGCCCTAATTACAAACACACCACACCAACAGAGGCCTCCAAAGCAGACTCCCAAGTAACTACAACCTCCAAACATAGCACATGCAACACATAGTACACAAAGCTGGTGTGCCAAACAGTCACAGGCCAGAAGGAGAAACAACATGCCTGATACAGTTGTAATAGGTGACTCTATAGGCAGACACACTGCTGTCCCACTCACCAGACTGAACAAGGGAAAGGGTACAGTAAGCTGCCTGTAGGCTGCTACAATATGCCACATAACACAAGTATGCAGGTCACCCCAAAGCAAGTAGAAATATGATGCAGTCGTTGTCCATGCTGGTGTGAATGACCTGAGATGTACCTCCCTGGACTACATGAAAAGAGACATGGATGAGCTCTCCGAGTATGTACTCCAAGCCGGTATGACACTGGCCATTTGCAGCATCCTACCCTCACCATGAATGATGCCACAGTACAAACACAGAATGACCAGCTTTAACAGGTGGCACAATTACAGCTGTCAGTCCAAGAGGATCTAATGTCTGTCTGCTTGAGATGTCATGCATGACAAGCCATGCTGCTGTTCCAGGGATGGCTTGCACCTGTTACCCCTGGGCATCTGGATATTGGATAAGGCTTTTGCCACCTCCATAGAGCCGTACGTAGGCAAGGCTGAAAAAACTAACCCACCACCCTAGAAAACATAAGTGTTAAGAAACATAAGGGCAATGCTGACTAATGCCAGATGTGTAAACCGCAAAATGCATGCTCCTGAGGCCCTCCCCAGTATGGAGAACATCAATGTCTGTGCAGTGACAGAAACCTGCTGCAAGCCTGCTGACAGCGCACCAGCACTACCAGGTTATACCTCATATCATGCGTTATGGCCCCAAAACCTGGACCAAAACATAAAAGGAGGGGGAGTATCCATATGCAGCACAGACACCCATATGTCCAGGTAACTGACATTGCACGAAGCATCGGAGACCACCCATGTGGACCTAACTGTAGTCAAAACTGCTGTACAGTCTGTAGCATGCTACAGACCACACTCTCACACACAGGAACCCCACCCAGATGTCCTGAAGACACTGGACGGTATGAATGTCCCACCAAATACCAAACAAGGTACTCACAAATTACCACATAGGTGGTAAACCATTATGTATGCAAGGAGTAATCAGGGACCTAGGGACACAAGTGGACAGTAACCTGTTATGTGACACTCACATTGCCAATGTGGCTAGGAAGACTGTCTATATTGGACACCGTATCATGAAAGGATTCACATCTACGTCAACAGAGGTCATTGTGCCCCTGTACTGTTCTCTTATCAGACCCATAATCTAGTACAATGCCTCAATTGGGAGGTACCTTACCTGACACCTGCAGCGGTTATAAAGACTTCAAAAGTACCTCACCAAGAGGATAAAGGGTCTCAAATATATGTCATATGCTGCCTGGCTGTAGACACCCCAGATGAATGCAGTCACATACTGCCTACACAGAGGCATTGTATGTCTGTTGTACAAGGCCATGTCCAACACAGGAGTAATGGACATGCTCCACCCCAGAAAAACCAAAGCCATTGGAGCTGTGAGAATGACAGATGTCAACCTCAACACATAATGAAATAGGATGTGCTGGAGGGACAGATACATAACCCAGAGGCTCCCCACACCGTGGAACAGGATCCCACTCCATGTTAGGCAGAGCCCCTCATTGACACTCCTCAACAGGAATATTGCCAAGTGGATGGATGATCATAGATGTACACTGGGGGTCTTCACTGTGTCATGTCCATATAGGGGCACAGTAAAGTAAATCATAAATGGCCATAATATTCACATAGCAAGGAACTGCGAAAGACACACACACTCTGGCTAGGCTTACAAATGCCCTAGGGTGGATAGCCTAGTATGAACCTATGAAGATACAAATTGTACAGGACACTAAGGATAATCCCAAGGCTTACTCAACTGATGGTAGGAACCATGTTGGGAATTCACAGATATGCTCTGAATCACACAAATATTACAAACAACATACAAAACACACACACATATTGCCAACATACAAGCTGACAGGTGCAGTGCAACCCCCCCCCCCCACAGAATGCAAAATATCTATCCCAGCAGACTGCTGGCCCCTGACATTGCAGATGCTGAGGTAACAGCCAGCATCTACAAAGAAAAACACACAGCAGCAATGGTATGAGATGGTGTCCTGGGCTGAGTCCAACATGGACTCCAAGAAGAATGGAATGCCAAATCACACTACTGCTCAATGTCAGCCTTACCAAAGGATATGTACCCAAAGAGCAGTGTATAACAACAGTGGTCCTTCTCAACAAAGGTGTTGCCTGAATGGATATTGCAAATTACCACCCCAGAATCCTGACAAGCTTGGTCTGCACAGCTATGGGAAGGATCAGCATGTACCACAGACATAAAGATATCGGGGACCTACTGACACCGAACCCTACCCAGTGTAGCTGTCTTAAGTGCAGATCCTGCCCCTAAACATGTTTGACCCATGTGAAACAGTTATTAAGGTCATTGATGAGGGCAATGTGGTCCACACAGTGTAGCTGGACCTTGCAAATGCTTCCATACAATACCCTACGTGTTCAGTATAGATATGTTCACCAGCTTAAATATAAACCCCTGTGTCAGTAGAGGGGTTGCAAACCAGACCAAGGACAGAACTGACATGGTCAGACATGCTGCAGCCATGTCAGACTACAAACCAGATATAAGTGGCATACCACAAGGCTTGGTACTGGGACCTCCCTCATTTCATATATATGTCCCATAGGTACAGGCCAACATGGAAGGACTGTGACTGAACATGTATGCAGAGGACTACAAACTGCCCACCATATCTGACCCCCAGCTGACAGAAGCATCCCACAAAAGGGCCACATAGAAACAGACAACTGGTGCCATAGCCATGTCAGCAAGCTAATTGCAGAAAAGTGTATAGTCAACCCCCTTGGATATACAGTAAGTGCCCACCAATTACCACATAGGTGTTAACCCATTACGTACCTAACATGTAATGAGAGACCTGGGGACACAAGGTGATAGATATCCTGCACTGGACAAACATGTGTCTGTAGTGTTCACAGAAACATACCATATACCCACCTAATCATGAAGGTTGTCAGATCTAGATAAGGGGAGGTCATTGTGGCTCTGCAGCCATCCTTCATCAGCGTTACAATTGACTACAATAGCCCCTGTGGGATGTACCGCAGCAGACACCTCCATCAACTGTAAAGTCCCCAACAGTACCTCTACATGAGTAGCAAAGAGCTTGAACAGATGCCATGTGTTGCCTGATTAAACAAACTGCAGTTCCACACACTGCCCTACTGCCCGCCCAGAGGCAAGCTCTGCCTGATGTATAAAGCCATGTCCAAGCTGGAATCAATGAACGTGCTGCACCTTGTACAATCTGAATGGCAGTGAGCTATGCACATGAGAGACCTGAACCCCAGCACTGACATACATAGGACAAGCTGTACTGAATGATCCATAACACAGAAGCCACCCCCACACCTGAGTAAACTCCCAGTACAGGTTAGCCAGAGAGTCACCCATCGACTCCCCTCAAAAGGAATCTTGATGAGTGGATGGGAGATGGTAAATTTACCCTGGGTATCACTGTTATGTCACAGGTAGATGGAGGCACAGTATACTAACCATGAAATATGTCATGGCAAACTCCAGTTACAATGTTTGTCGAAGGACAAACACACTCTCTGATTAGCATTAGAAATGGCCTAGGGCACATCGCTAGTGTTTGCCAATGACCACCTATGTTGTGGAATACACTACCAATGTTGGACAAGCCTGGTTTAAGTAGTCCATATCTGAACATAATGTAGCATGGTCATATGTGCACAACTGGCCCCTAAACAGTCTGTTGTGCTCACTATGAAGATGTAAAGTAGTGCTAGGACTAAAGCCCAGGATACTGTCCACCACAGTGAAAGTACTGAACCAGTACACTATATGGTACTACAGTGTTAGGTCAGTATGAAAGGATGTTGACAACTGTATGCAAAGTAACCCATGCAAACCCTGCCGGCACAGCATAATCCCTGTTGTGTTCAGACACAAAGCAGTTGGCCAGTAAGTGCACAACATGACACCCAACACACAACCATAAACGTGAGATATTGTTGAAGTTCACACTCATCCAAATATGTGGTGGACTGCAGAGTTCAACATATGGAAAGCTCACACTGGGCATGCTCGCACACTTTGATAAATGAGACATATGTCAGACAACATGCCATGAAAAGGCTGAACTGGGCATGCTCACACACTTAGGCCATATCTCCATTTAGCAGTTGGCCACACATATCTGGTATTTGTACGTGTCATTCCAGGAACCAACCACATCACAGCAATCTGCCCAGTGCACACAGTTAAATGACTACAGAGACATACGTGATATAGTGGATCCCCCTCATATTCAAACATTTTCCACAGATACACAAGTTGTTCATAGAAACAGGGAATGCTATGGCAATAAAGACCTGCAAACAGTCTATCAGCAACAAATATTGTGCATCTGACAATTAAACATATGGGTGTATTGGTCAATACTAGGCTGTTTGCCCTAGGGAAGGAAAGCTTAGCTAGAGTGTGCTTGGCGTCTGCATCCCCAGTACAGTAGGCTACTGTGCCACTGTAAAGTAGGTCACATAAGGCATCATGTGATGCTAGTGTGCTGTGCCTCTGTCAAGCAGGGACACAGTGGAGATCCCAGGGTTTGAATGTGCTAAGCCACATCCATGTTGTTGGTGTGTGCTGGAAGAGGGTTGCTGAGGACCTCTAACAGTAAGGGGGCATCAATAACAGACTGAGGGGAGCCCTATCTGCATTGTCTGGACAACTTCACTGTCAACACTGTGTCGTGATGATTATGTGGGATTGAAGTGTTGTGCCGGTACTGTTCAGAGATGTCCTCCCTCTGTGGGCTACAGCTCTGCAATGTATTAGCTCACTCTGTCTGTTGGACAGCTCATATATGGCTGGTGTACACCTGACAGGTGTCATGTTGTGGAGCAGTCATGGGTATATGTGGGATAGTATGATCAATGCAAACCTTACACATGCTCATATAATGCAATTGTCAAGGATTATGCAGAGTGGCCAGTATAGTCCCCCAGCATGGGTCCTTTGAAGTCTTCCATCCCAGTCTTCACAAATGTAAAGCTTGCTTGTGATAAATACAGTTTGTTTGCAGTGACAACCTTGCCTGGGGGGGATGGGATATGGATGTCCAGGGAAAGGTGAGTATGGTCAGATATCAACAATGGTGGTCTACCTCTGGTGTGGAACAGTGAGTGCCCATGTTGCAGATGGACAGGTGCAATATGTATTCCCCCATGTGGCTGTGGTGAGTGGTTCTGCCATAACACATGGACCCACAAATTGTAGTGGCTGTAGGGTAATGTTGTAGAGGCCTGAGTAGTTCCCACACACAATATGCCTGTACCTGACGTTAACAACTGGAATGGTGTATGTGAACACCTGCATATCCCGGCACTGTTCCCAGGGAAGCAAAGTGTGTGTCCTGGATGTGGGGGGGTGTTCCGGACTGGTTGTGTTGTGTGTTACAGGTTCTGTGGTCACAAAGCATGGTATAGAACATAACCTGCCAGTGCAATGTGCATATCTGACCCTGAAGTAGGTGGCTGCAAATGCATATATATGCTATCCCCCACCTGACAGGTAGTACTAGATGTACATACCTCTGCAGAAATATAGATGTCAGCACCCTATAAATACTGCAGGTGCAGAACAGATGCCCAGTAGTTCGGATAGCGCGCTCTGCTAATGCGTCGCCCTCAAGTGTCATAATATTGTTAGGTAGGAGTTTGAACCATGCAAATGCTCAGTGTGTGTGTGTGTGGGTGAGCAGGGTTGTTATGTGTGCAAGTCTGTGTGAGGGAAATGTCCCTTTTGGCAACTGGGAAAACACTCTACAGGTTGCACATTCCCCTTTCTAAACACTGATGATGTCAGCACCCTTTAAGTACAGCAGGAGAAGCAAAACCTCCCAGTAATGCGAATAGCGCACTCTGCTAATGCATCCTTCTTGAGTGTCATAACATAGTTAGGTAGTGGTTTGAATCCTGCAAATGCCCAGTGTGTGTGCAGGGGGGTTAGTGTGTGTGCAAGTCTGTATGAAAGAAATGTCCCTTCTGGCAACTAGGAGAACACACTACAAGATACACATTCCCCTGTCTAAACACTGATGATGTCAGCACCCTAGAAGTACAGCAGGAGAAGGTAAACCACCCAGTAATGTGAACAGCATGCTCTCCTAATCCATCTCTCTCAAGTGTCATAACATAGCTAAGTAGGGGTTTGAATCCTGCAAATGGCAAGTGTGTGGATGAGGGGAGTGTGTGTGCTGGCAAGTCTGTATGACAGATATGTGCTTTTTGGCAATTAGGAGAACACACTACATGATGAACATTGCCCTTTCCAAACACTGATGATGTCAGCACCCTATAAGTACAGCTGGAGAAGGGAAACCTCCAAGTAATCCGAATAGTGCGCTTCGCTAATGCGTCTCTCTCACGTGTCATAACATAGTTAGGTAGGGGTATGAATTGTGCAATGGCAAGTGTGTGTGTGTGTGTGTGTGTGTGTGTGTGTGTGTGTGTGTGTGTGTGTGTGTGGAGGGGGTAGTAGGGTGTGTGTAGTTGCAAGTGTGAGAGAACAGATCCTTTTGGCAACTACTACAATACACCAGATGCTGCATATTCCCCCAATAAACACAGGTGCTGTCACCACACTATCAGTACAGCCAAACAGGGCTAATTGCCCAGTAATGCCAATAGTGCGCTCCACTACTGGGTCTATTACCACTGTCAGAGCACAGATAGGTATGTTTTGGAAACCCACAACTGCCACGTGTGGTTGTGTCACACAAAATGACCATGTGTGGGTTGTTGTTCATAACAATGCATGACATTGCTTAAACCAGCAATGGTAATGCACACATGATGTATGTGTGTGACACATACACATATATACCTGTGACCTTCAGTAGTTACCATGTTTGACACATGCCTCAAGTGGATAAATGGTATTTGCAATGCATAACATTATGACTGTCTTACTGTGCAGGGGCCGCATGCGGTATGTGTATATACAGCGTGAGTTGTATATGGTATCATCCTAACAGCGGGGGATACACATGTGGTCTGGGCCATATAGTCTACATGTAGTTGATGAACAGGTGCTGCATGTTCCCACCTGTTGTGGGAGTGGTAACATGTTGTTCCACTGCAATTCAGTGACTAAATGCTGGGAACTTTTCAGCTAGTGTATTGTAGCTACAGTAATGCTCACACACAATGTTCGGCTGGATGCAGTCCAGCCGTATGAAGACATATCTAGAGACTGTCATATTCCCAGTGTTGTTAGGGAGGACAGGTGGGTTTCCTGTGTATGGGAGGGTTGTGTGTGCCAGGCTATGAACCAGAAGGCAGTCCAACACACTGTTAGCTGCTCATGGATAGGCCCTGATGCTTTGTGCTGTGCCAACAACCTGGAGGTGTGTGTATCTGTGGTGCCTTGAGATACCACCCCCCTGTTCATGTGTGTTACATGTGTAGGGGACGACAGGCATGGTATGAGGTATAACCTGGCAGTGATGGGTTGCACCTGTGAGCCGTGAATTAGGAATCTGTTACTGCACAGATATTGCAGTTTATCATGCTGAGGACAATGTCCAGTGCATGCATCTTGCGGTGTACACTGCTGGTGTTGTGTAGCATTACTGTTAGTGTTCTATCCCGTGTGATACCCGCAGAGGTGGCTATGTAATCTGTGTCCTGCAGCAAAAGGCACTATGTGTGTATCAAGGGGCTTCACCAATATACAATGGCCCATGGGTGTCATGTGCAAGCTGCCCCTCGCAAATCATTGTGGCTTCCCTAGCATGTAAGCACATGCTGACAGCCATTGGATACCCTATGAATGACATTGGAGATTGAGCAGAATGTAGACATAGAACACCCTTCCTACATATTGTGGTAGCATACCTGGTGAGGGTATGATGGCAACCAAGGTCAGGCTCATACTGGCCCATGCCACATGCTGAGAGAGCCCTTCTATGTTCCCTATCATGTAGTCCAGGGAGGTACATCTCAGGTCATTCATAGTGGCATGGACAGTGACTGAGTCATATGTGTCCATGCCTCTGACTGACCTGTATGCATGTGTTTTGTGGTGGACCATAGTGCCCCATGGGCATATCACTGTGACCTTCACCATGTACAGCTTGTTGAGCGGGACCCCACTGCAGCGGCCAGGAGAGGTACCTGACACATCTGTAGCAGGTGTGTTGTGTAGCCCTACAGGCTGTGAGTGTGTGGCACACAGGATGTGTGTGCCATGTGTGGCATGTGCTCTGTTCCGACTTAACGTATGCCTGTGTGCCAGCTGTAGAGGTGTGTGATGCTCAGGCAGGATGCTATTCTGAGGCTCCAAGTATGCCACAGTGTGTTCGGATTGCTGTCAGTGCGGGTCTATGTCAGACTGGTATTGTAGTCACTGTAGTATGTCATGCCACCTGACAGGGTATGGCAGTACTAGGTTCAGAGTGCTCAGTCCCCAGATTGGCTATGTGGTTGCATCTCACACATGTGTTGTACGTTCCTGGCCAGGGGAGAGGGTTGACTGCATACATGTGGCAGCTGTGACATTGCCACACGACTCACATAAACCACAACTGGACCATAGAGGTGATTCACAGGCTACCTTTGCACATGCTATCATAGTAGTGTGATTGCCATGGTGATTACCAACACAGAGGGCCAATGGGGAACAACATACTGAAGGTGAGTATGTGTGGGTATACTGCTACTGATTTCATAGCGCTGGCTTATATGACTGCACACGTGGGTAAATGCCAGGTAAGTCATATGCAATGTGTCACAGGCAACGTATATGCGAACAGGACAGATAGTGATGTTCTGTCAGGTGGAAAATTGACATACGTATAGTACGCTATGCAGATGTCACTAGGAATCCACAGAAGCTCTGTAAATCTGCATTGCAGGCGGAATCAGTGTTCCAGGGAACCTCAAGCAAACATGCATGCAAACAAAGCTACAGTAAGCAGGGCTGGAAGTAGTCCATTGTACAGCAAAGAAGGGGTAACACTTTCAGTAGGTAATATTGCAAATATGCAGGCACTATCAACATGTACCCAGGAATGCACAGCTCAGATGTCCATGGTAGAACTGATATTATTTAATAAAACTGTCATAAAGTTCAAGTGTGGTCCCTGGATGGCAAACAAATCACTTGTAGGTCTCCAAACGACAAATCAAGAATCCAAAATTTGAACAAAAAAATTTAATTCCAGTAAGCGCTTTCACCCTGAGGCTTCTTCAGACTTTTACAAAAACAACTACTAAACAAGTTTAAAAATCCTCAGAGCTCTGATGGTTGGTCGAGCTCAAACCAATCAATGTGCATTAATGAAATCATCATCACATGAATATTAAACATGTCAAAAAACTTTCACATAAACTGTGAATCAAATGCATCAAAGGTATCATAGGGTGAAAATGCACAATATTAAAAACACATAAACAAACATATTTTAAATCAACAGTAGAAGGCATAGTTAAAATCAACATTAAAAACTCCTACAGAGATGAAAACATTCATATATAATTCATAACAACCCTCCCCATAGCAGCTAATTATATTAAAAACTTATCATGACAAATATATACAACGGCGATCAACCGTCCCATTCATAACAAAGATATATACGGGCTGACGCAACGCCAAGCATGTAGGACAGATAGATCAAGCACGCAAGCACTGCAGCCTGTGTTTTGAAACCTTAAAAAACGACAAGTTAACAACCTCAAAGGCGTTGTTGCATAAACCAGCTCAACTGAGCTATTCAATAAATCCATTCTAATTAGAGGCGCTTACCACATGGACATCGTAAATATGTCAGCGCCTATAGTCCATAGGATGTTGAAAACATTTCTAGGACAAAGGCACAATGTAATATAGTGTAAACTAGCAACAAACAGAACGCTTCTTAACTCTGAATGTATATCCACATTGCGTATCGTCGTCACAAAAGTACGACGAATGCTGCATAACTGATGCCTTTACAGAAATCATCAATAGGTGGCAGTAAAGCCTAAAAATTAGGCTATAAAGTAAATTCATATAGCATAAAAACTCTTGGGGTCCAAAATAAAAAACCAATGCACGTTCTCACTACACATTAAATGAAATATCGTAGTTCATATAAATACAAACAGGAAAACCACATACTCAGACAGGGAACAGGCTGATATCTAAAAAATACATATCAATACAGCACTAATCAAATAAACATAATATATCAAGCAAGAATGCAATAATATACTATACGAGTATAGCAAAACATAAACCTATAGGTCTCTAATGAGTAACTATTAACAGAGTGTTGGAGCAGAAGAATTAACAAATCCCCCATAATATGAAAGTGAGGAAGAAAAAGGGAGAGGGAAGAGGGGGGGGAGGGGGGAAAGAGTAAGGGGGGAAAGGGGTGTAGGTGGGAGGGGAAGGAAACGGACAAAAACCAACGAGGAAAAACAAATCATTATTTAGGTCTACAAGGTCTCCTCTTTTTTAAGATGGGTCTAATCTGGACCTTGTCGTTCAATCCAGGTGCTCTATCGGCTCTGCACCTAATAATCCACTTGAGCTCATTCTCTAAAGTTAAATTCACCAAATCCCCTCCTCTTACATAGCTAGACAAAGTTTGGAGAACACAGAAAACAAACTTGTGTTCCATTCCAAGTGTCAAAGTATGCTTGGCTAAAGCATTCTGAGTGGACCCAACACGAATATGATATATATGTTCCCTGATCCGTTCTCTAAGGGACCTGTTGGTTTTCCCTATGTAAAAGGAGGGACATACAGTGCACCTTGCCAAGTATATCACATTAACGCTGCCACAGTCTGTTCTAGTGCATAGCTTGAACTCATATTTAGTTAAAGGGTGTATAAAGGTCATTCTAGTATCTATATGTATGCATTGATTACAGTTGCCACATGATACAGTATTAAATGAAGATGTATAAACGTTAGCTAAAGGTCTAGATACCCTGGGGTTACACAAAAGTCTCCTCAAGTTCGGTTTATTCCTAAATACTACTTTAGGTGAAGGGCCTACTATTGGCCCAATTTTATCATCTAATAATAAAATTCCCCAGTGTTTCTCCAAAATATCCCTTATGAAACCCGAATCTCTGGTGTAAAACATGGTAATACGAGCAATATCATTGAACTTGTCAACTATAGGATTGCTCATTTCTAGAGGTTCTAGAAAGTATGGTCTGGCTCTATCTAATCTCATCCCATCAACCTCCTTGAGCTGTTGATCAAACTTACACATTTCATATCCCCTAGCCTTAAAGCTCTCTCTTAGTAAATTAACTTCATCACGGTAACCTTCCTTGGATGCATTAAGTCGAGAGGCTCTCATAATCTGCCCTTTCATTACGTTATCAAAAACGTATCTAGGATGCATACTACCCCTACATAGAAAGGTGTTTTTATGACAGGGCTTACGATGTATGGACGTATTGAGAAGACCATTGTCTAGTCTATTAATGTTAACATCTAGGTACGATATTTGATCGCGTGAATATGTCAGTGTAAACTTAAGGAAAGGTGTAGACATGTTGATGTACTCATAGCATGCCAGTAAGCTTTCCTCATCGCCTAACCAAATCATAAAAAGGTCGCCCACGACGCCTATATATCCCAATATGTTCCATCAAGCGTTCATTCCCTAGTATGAATTCCTCTTCCCACCTGGCCATGACGAGATTGGCGTAGCTATTGGCACAAGACGTGCCCATAGCTACGCCATCTCTCTGAAGGTAAAGGTCATCGCCAAACAAAAAGAAGTTGGATTCCAGAATAGTTTCCAAGAATAGTGCTAAGATGTCAATTCTATCAGAGCCATAACTGGATTTTCGACGTAAGTAGTCAGAAATATTAGCCACACCCAAGTCATTGGGTATCATGGTAAATAAACTAACTACGTCAAATGTCACTAGAAAATATTCTTGTCCTTCTCCCAACTGTCTCGAGTGTTCATATAGCTCTAACAGGAACTGTTTACTATCCCTCAGAATAATGGGATTCATATCAACCAGGGGGCGCAAATAATACTCAACATATATAGATATGGGTTCTGTGGCCCAACCTTCACCGGCCACTATGGGCCGCATCGGAGGTTTCTCCGATTTATGATTTATGATTTAAGATTTATGAACTTTAGGAAGGCCCTGGATGATGGGTATACGGGGATTCCTCACCATAAGATATTCATAAGTCACATCATCTATCAATTTATTTAACAATAAGTCATCAAGCATATCATATATCTTAAACACTCCATAGGTGACGTCACTCATAGTAGCTTTATCTTTAGAGAAACCTCCGATGCGGCCCATAGTGGCCGGTGAAGGTTGGGCCACAGAACCCATATCTATATATGTTGAGTATTATTTGCGCCCCCTGGTTGATATGAATCCCATTATTCTGAGGGATAGTAAACAGTTCCTGTTAAAGCTATATGAACACTCGAGACAGTTGGGAGAAGGACAAGAATATTTTCTAGTGACATTTGACGTAGTTAGTTTATTTACCATGATACCCAATGACTTGGGTGTGGCTAATATTTCTGACTACTTATGTCGAAAATCCAGTTATGGCTCTGATAGAATTGACATCTTAGCACTATTCTTGGAAACTATTCTGGAATCCAACTTCTTTTTGTTTGGCGATGACCTTTACCTTCAGAGAGATGGTGTAGCTATGGGCACGTCTTGTGCCAATAGCTACGCCAATCTCGTCATGGCCAGGTGGGAAGAGGAATTCATACTAGGGAATGAACGCTTGATGGAACATATTGGGATATATAGGCATTTCGTGGACGACCTTTTTATGATTTGGTTAGGCGATGAGGAAAGCTTACTGGCATGCTATGAGTACATCAACATGTCTACACCTTTCCTTAAGTTTACACTGACATATTCACGCGATCAAATATCGTACCTAGATGTTAACATTAATAGACTAGACAATGGTCTTCTCAATACGTCCATACATCGTAAGCCCTGTCATAAAAACACCTTTCTATGTAGGGGTAGTATGCATCCTAGATACGTTTTTGATAACGTAATGAAAGGGCAGATTATGAGAGCCTCTCGACTTAATGCATCCAAGGAAGGTTACCGTGATGAAGTTAATTTACTAAGAGAGAGCTTTAAGGCTAGGGGATATGAAATGTGTAAGGTTGGTCAACAGCTCAAGGAGGTTGATGGGATGAGATTAGATAGAGCCAGACCATACTTTCTAGAACCTCTAGAAATGAGCAATCCTATAGTTGACAAGTTCAATGATATTGCTCGTATTACCATGTTTTACACCAGAGATTCGGGTTTCATAAGGGATATTTTGGAGAAACACTGGGGAATTTTATTATTAGATGATAAAATTGGGCCAATAATAGGCCCTTCACCTAAAGTAGTATTTAGGAATAAACCGAACTTGAGGAGACTTTTGTGTAACCCCAGGGTATCTAGACCTTTAGCTAACGTTTATACATCTTCATTTAATACTGTATCATGTGGCAACTGTAATCAATGCATACATATAGATACTAGAATGACCTTTATACACCCTTTAACTAAATATGAGTTCAAGCTATGCACTAGAACAGACTGTGGCAGCGTTAATGTGATATACTTGGCAAGGTGCACTGTATGTCCCTCCTTTTACATAGGGAAAACCAACAGGTCCCTTAGAGAACGGATCAGGGAACATATATATCATATTCGTGTTGGGTCCACTCAGAATGCTTTAGCCAAGCATACTTTGACACTTGGAATGGAACACAAGTTTGTTTTCTGTGTTCTCCAAACTTTGTCTAGCTATGTAAGAGGAGGGGATTTGGTGAATTTAACTTTAGAGAATGAGCTCAAGTGGATTATTAGGTGCAGAGCCGATAGAGCACCTGGATTGAATGACAAGGTCCAGATTAGACCCATCTTAAAAAAGAGGAGACCTTGTAGACCTAAATAATGATTTGTTTTTCCTCGTTGGTTTTTGTCCGTTTCCTTCCCCTCCCACCTACACCCCTTTCCCCCCTTACTCTTTCCCCCCCCTCTTCCCTCTCCCTTTTTCTTCCTCACTTTCATATTATGGGGGATTTGTTAATTCTTCTGCTCCAACACTCTGTTAATAGTTACTCATTAGAGACCTATAGGTTTATGTTTTGCTATACTCGTATAGTATATTATTGCATTCTTGCTTGATATATTATGTTTATTTGATTAGTGCTGTATTGATATGTATTTTTTAGATATCAGCCTGTTCCCTGTCTGAGTATGTGGTTTTCCTGTTTGTATTTATATGAACTACGATATTTCATTTAATGTGTAGTGAGAACGTGCATTGTTTTTTTATTTTGGACCCCAAGAGTTTTTATGCTATATGAATTTACTTTATAGCCTAATTTTTAGGCTTTACTGCCACCTATTGATGATTTCTGTAAAGGCATCAGTTATGCAGCATTCGTCGTACTTTTGTGACGACGATACGCAATGTGGATATACATTCAGAGTTAAGAAGCGTTCTGTTTGTTGCTAGTTTACACTATATTACATTGTGCCTTTGTCCTAGAAATGTTTTCAACATCCTATGGACTATAGGCGCTGACATATTTACGATGTCCATGTGGTAAGCGCCTCTAATTAGAATGGATTTATTGAATAGCTCAGTTGAGCTGGTTTATGCAACAACACCTTTGAGGTTGTTAACTTGTCGTTTTTTAAGGTTTCAAAACACAGGCTGCAGTGCTTGCGTGCTTGATCTATCTGTCCTACATGCTTGGCGTTGCGTCAGCCCGTATATATCTTTGTTATGAATGGGACGGTTGATCGCCGTTGTATATATTTGTCATGATAAGTTTTTAATATAATTAGCTGCTATGGGGAGGGTTGTTATGAATTATATATGAATGTTTTCATCTCTGTAGGAGTTTTTAATGTTGATTTTAACTATGCCTTCTACTGTTGATTTAAAATATGTTTGTTTATGTGTTTTTAATATTGTGCATTTTCGCCCTATGATACCTTTGATGCATTTGATTCACAGTTTATGTGAAAGTTTTTTGACATGTTTAATATTCATGTGATGATGATTTCATTAATGCACATTGATTGGTTTGAGCTCGACCAACCATCAGAGCTCTGAGGATTTTTAAACTTGTTTAGTAGTTGTTTTTGTAAAAGTCTGAAGAAGCCTCAGGGTGAAAGCGCTTACTGGAATTAAATTTTTTTGTTCAAATTTTGGATTCTTGATTTGTCGTTTGGAGACCTACAAGTGATTTGTTTGCCATCCAGGGACCACACTTGAACTTTATGACAGTTTTGTTACCTACTTTTTTATCTAGTGTGAGTTCCATACTCCGTTTGCTGTGTGTGCTGCTTCTGTTGTTTGATATTATTTAATATTTAATTTAATTTAAATTAAATTGGTACTGCACACAAATCAACATGCGCAAACACCCACATTGCATAGTCATTGTGGGCAACATGCCACCATTAGTGTACATGTCCATCATTGAGTAACACTACTTGCATTAGCTTCTCCCCTGTGCTACCTATGTATGTGGCTATCTGTTGACATCCTTACCACCGGTATGCAATAATGTGCAGCTGTTACACTATGGTACTTACTATGGGTGTAGATAACAATTCAGGACAGTTGTACAGTTACTGCATCAGGCATGCTGGGATATACACACAATCATATCAGCACACTGTACTGTTACCAACATGATACTAGTAATACACTTCTATGTAGTCACCCTGTGCATCAGCAACATGTTAACCTGTTCCTGCACTGATGTTGGAGATTGCAGGAGGTGGCACAGTTTCATCATATGCACAGGGTGTGAACTAGGTATGCCTGAGTCTGCCACTGATACCACCAATTGACATGTATGTGTATGTGTGTTGGTGAGGGACAGCAGTACAGGGTGGGGCACTGTTGGTGCAGTGTGTGCGTGTATGTGGTAGCCCTAGGTGTTAACATTTTGCATGTGTGTATGCATGTACACAGTTCCACCTCATGGCTGCCATATACTGGAGTTTGTGGACAGCCACAGACTGCACCTGGCAGGTCATACAGATCAGTGTCTGTGGCCATGGACACGGTACCTGTGCCTGGCAGGGGTGCTATGGACCGTATCCGGTACTAAGCCCGACTGGGTACTGTCATCAGAAGTGGGAGTTTGTTGACTGGACACAGGTCCCTGTTGGGACTGTCCAGAGCCACATGGATGTGGTCTCCTGGGGCGGTCTGATGACAGCACAGACCCAGCATTGCTGGGGCTGCTGCTGGCACTATGGGGGCGTCCGCGGGCCTGTTGTCATCTGCGCTGACTGCCAGCTGCTGCTGTTGCTGGCATATGGCCACGTTGATGCCGCAAACGTCCACCATTGCCCTGGCTCATGGATACGTGGTTGTGGAACTGCTGTAATATGTCCCCACAATGTCTGTCTATGACATTGGTGAAATTACGGATAGCATCCGCGATGTCACGCATACTGTCAGTCATGGATGTGCAACATGCTCTCAGCTCCCTCAGACCCTGTCTGGTGTACCTTTCCATACGTGACTGTGCCTGCATGACAGCCCGAAACATAGCTGAGGTTGACAGACCTCTTTGGGCACATGTGCCTGAGACAGTATGCCCATGGATTCTCCCACGAGAACCCATGGGCAACTGTCTGTGTTGTACCATCTCAGGACCCTGCCCATGGCTGCTGTGTGGGGAAGCATGTGCCACAGATACCACATTACCCTGGTCAATGCCCACTGTATCCTGTCCATCACCTAGGGACATTGGTGACATAGGATGTACTGGCAGGATGACTGTGCACAATGATGGGGTTGACAGCTGTGTACTGTCAATTGGCTGACCAATGACAGACCCAGACACACCTTCCTGTGCCATTACACAGATATCATCATTATCAGCACCTGTGGCACCAATTTCAGGTTCCCTGCTGCAGGACACCAGAGCAGAACCAGAACCTGTGGGAGGAAGACAGGAAACACAGTTTACAATGTCTACACAATATTACCAGTGATGCACACATGCACACATGCACACGTGGACACATGCACACAGGCACACAGGCACACAGGCACACATGCACACATGTACACATGCACACATGCACACATGCACACAGGCACACATGCACACATGCACACATGCACACGTGCACACATGGACACATGCACACATGCACACATGCACACCTCGCAGTATACACACAGAGCACTACTGAGTTACACTATTATTACTAGCACTATCAGGACTATTATAGGTATTGTTGAAACACACTCACCAGCATGGATGGGCTGCCTTGCTGTAACAATGGAGGGACCTGCAGAAATGAGGGGATTAATGTCAGTGGGCACACCTGTGCCATAGATACTGCATATGATACAGTTCAGTAGTACACCAGTTGCCTTTCACATGTCAGCTGCTGATATTGGCAATACCACACCTGCACAATTACATACTATGTTGACAGCTACATACCAAGGACACACCTTACACATGCATAAACTAACAGTGTACAGAACAGTCTAGTGTACATATGGCATTTTACCTGCACGCTCCATGTCATGTTGCTGTGTGGATCCAGCCTCCATCATAATGCAGGTGTGTTGCTGTTGATGTTCTTGGGCTGGAGCCACAACACTTAGGAGTAGCCCCTCCAGTCTGGTGAGGGGGGGATGTGTGGCCACCCCACCTCCTGTGGTGACCTGCTGCCTGTGGATATCCGACGCACACTGACGGACATTTCTGATTAAATCACTGCAGTGATGTCGTACCTGCTCATATGTCCTATTATGCGTGCCAATGTCATTTACCCTATGGACAAGGTCTTGCCACAGTGCAGCCCTCTCCTGCTGATTCTGGCTGGTGCGGGAAAACAGTATGTCATAATCCCGCACCAGGCTCTGGTGTATCTCTTCATCTTCTGCAGCAGAGTAGGCAGGATTTCGCTGACGTGCCATGTGTCTGAAAGAGAACACAAACAGGATATCAGCAAACTATGCCAGCAAAATATGGCACACATACTATACATGATACTCAACTGTAGTGATATACTACTACTCCCATATGTAGCACGTGTGTGTCTCTTGGTGGATACACATGTACATGGCCAGATATCAGTGCTCAGCCAACACCTGTGCAACAATACCTGCCACATTCCATACAACATAGTACCAAGCCCCATCGGTCAGCACACTGAGACAGGTCCAATGCACCACCTCACTCTGGGGGTTCATAACAAGGTACTGTATGTGGAACGTCATCCACTAGTGTGATCTGGACACAAAATAATCGGCCTGGATATACATATCCCACCACCACCACCAGCACAGTAGACTACTTTGATATATATGTGAATAGACAGATTTTCACTTGTTAGGACTGAGATGGTATCCATGCAGCCCACTGGGCCAGTGGAAGCCACAACCCACAATGTTGACCCCTTTGCAAATGCTTCCCACGGACATCCCAAAGAATGCATGGAACATGCACACACAATTCTAACCCAGACCCTATGCACAAAGGTTAAGCAGGATGTCTGGTGGACCCCAGCCAAAGACAGATTGTATAACGATAGAAGGAGGCTACTGCAAGACAGAGCAGATTCACATAAAGGGGAGGCATCTGTGGTCGGCACTTGTAATAAGCTCAGTTCTCTCATAACAACATCCAAGCCCAACTCTGAGAGGGAAATGGCCAAGGACACTATAGATAACCACAAGGCCTTCTTCAGTTTTGTTAGACACATGGACCAAAAGCCTCAGATATGCTCTGAGTTAGTACACACCTACATAAAATTCACTGAACCCACAGATATTGGCAACATTCTGGCAGACAGGTTCAGTGCAAATATCCCCCCTCCCTCTCCCCCAAACTTAGAAATACTTATCACAGCTGAATGTAACCTCCCTATCATCTCAGATGTCCAGGTGAGGGCCTCCCTCAGCAAAGCAAAACACACAGCATCAATGTGACCTGATGGTATCCCTGGATGTGTGCTACGTGAACTCCAAGAGGAGATACAACCGCATATAACACTGATATTTAACCTTGGCCTTACTATGGGATATGTACCTGAACACTGGCATACAGCAACAGTGGTCTCACTCCACAAAGGAGGCACATCTACTGACCCTGGGAACTACCGCCCCATAAGCTTAACCAGCCTGGTCTGCAAAGCTATGGAGAGATTCATTATGGGACTCATATACAGCGATATTGGGTACCTGCAGACACTTGATCCCACCCAGTTTGCCTTTGTGAAGGGCTGATCCTGCCTTTTGAACCTGGTTGACCTTTTCAAAACAGTCACTACAGCCATTGATGAGGGCAAAGCAGTCCATACAGCCTACCTGGACTTGCCTAAGGCCTTCAACACAGTACTCCACTCAGGCATCATAGACAAGCTCATCAGCTTAAATGTTAATACATATGTCACATGATGGGTTGCAAACTGGTTGAACAACAGAATCCATAAAGTCAAACTTGCGGGAGCCATGTCAGACTCAAAGCCAGTCACATGTGGTATCCCACAGGGCTCTGTCCTAGGACCCCTCTTGTTTGGCATTTACTTCTCAGATGTGAAAGCAAACATGGGCAGGTTGTGGATGACAAAGTTCCCAGATGACTGTGAACTAAGCACCATAGTCATTACACCAGCTGACACACACATCCTACAGACAGGCCTCACTGAAACAGACAACTGGTGCCAGAATCATGGCCTAACACTGAATGACATGTAATGTATATTCATCCCCTTTGGGTAAAACTACGTGCACACAACTTATCACATAGACATACATATAGATACAGACCAATAACACATATGGAGGGTTCACAGTATGTAGACTATTAACTTGTTACTTTACATTACCTGTGTTTGTCACAGCTGTTTGCGTTATGGTTAGTATAGCTTCCTGCTGCTGCTAGCCCAGCTTGATACTGACACTGATGACAGGTTCAACTTAGTTTGTCTTACGTGTGGTTTTTGTTTGTGTTTTTATTTTCTTTTTTCCTTTCTTTTTCTCTCTCTCTTTCTCTCTGCCTCCAGAAAGTGCAATGAAAGTATTGCATGTGTGGAGTGGGAGTACAGGATGCTTTTGTAGGTATCTGTATATGTCCATGTGATGGCCTTTGCACCAATTGTAAGCCAGCATTTGCTAATTGCATTAAGACAGTTGTGTACTGATTGCAGTTCTCACTGTGATTTCAGGACAGTGCTATAAAAGGGTATGTGAGATAGGCATTGCCATTTCAGATTGTAAGGGCGGGGACCATGCTGGTATGCTGTGGACACTGTTCTGTGAGTGTAAAGGTTAGTATCTCTCTCATAATTCAGGCTGTGTTGTAGATTCACATTTCTCCATTCATCTCTCCTGTTTCCTGTACTAAGTGTGTATGTACACTGACACCTACAACTATATATATATATATATATATATATATATATATATATATATATATATATACATATTTTTATATATGTATAATAACTGACATTATTACTTACTAGCTACCAACTAGCATGGCTGTTTCTGTTCACACACACACTACTATTATAGAAATCCACTAGATTTGACAGTAAATATACATGACATCCTTTGTGTACTACACATCCTCTATTCCCTTTACATTCATTCCTACTATTACATGATATATTTATTGTAGAACAATGTTCTTATATAACAGTCATGGCTTAGTGTTAAGTCATGCAGACTACTGTTTCCAAGGTCCTGGGTTCAGGACTGACAGTAGGATTTTATTTTGCTTTTGAACTGACTACAGGACCTGTCAATCAGAGTGCCTAAGGCACTTTTAAGCAGTTGTAACTGGGTTAGCGCTGGTTTGCGCGGAGCTCACGCATGCGCACTGGTGTTCAGCTCCGCGCACACCCACTTACAACCGCTTAACAGTGCTTACTCTGGTGCACACCCGTGCTATTTTCTTTGAAAGAAATGAAAATGGGGAGACAGGAAAGTGGTGAAAAAGGGGTTACAAAGAGGGTAAGACAGTAGGGAAACAAGCTTGGATTTTGCAGGAGGGATGTAGGGAAGGCCCATAGCTGCCCATTTCTTCATCAGCAACAGCTGTGCATATGTTTGTAATTTGGTGTGACATTTGAAACCTTCCACCCCTGAGAGAGGTGTCAGGACAACAATAATACTTGTTGTACAGCCAATTGTAATTGATAGTTTCCATGTCCAGCAGACATGTGTGCAGAATGGGCAGCTATGTATGGGGCATAATTTTTTTGTGGGTACAGAGTGCCCTTTTTTTTTTTTTTTCAGGTGAGAGTGGTATGTCAGGTAAAGGAAGTCGGTATAGCTGGGGAGGTAGGTTGGGTAGGTCAACAGACAAGACAAACAAGACGCATACAGGGGCAGTGTATGACGTGTGTGGGGGGGTTACACAATTGACGGGGATGGATGTTTGGATATCCAGAGCCCATGAGACCACAGATGGCAACAGTGGAACTGATATCCCCACCCATGGGCAGTTGCCACTGTTCCTTCACTGCCCAGGATGGGGCTGTGCTGGGGTCTGTGTAGGCTGGGCAACAGGCATGCCCATAAGTTGTGCCACCTGTGCCACAAGCTGGCGTAGGGGCCCAAGAACAAATTCCTGGATCTCCCTATGCACCACAGTCCGGGCGCTACGGAGGGTGAGTGGTGGTTCTCCTCCGGCCACAGTTGCAGAGGGGGGGTGAGCCCCATCCTCTGCAGTGCTTCCACCCGCAGGTGGCACAGGGCCACCGGAGGAGGGTCCAGACTGGGCACTACTGCCACGTGCACTCGCCAGCTGAGGTGGGAGAGGTAGGTCCGCTGGAACCCGCCTTCCCTGTCATCCTATGTTTTGCATTATGTCATGACAGTTTGGGTTAGTAACATACAATACCATTCGCAATTAGTTGTAACAGCATGCATTAGTATTCCCATTAACCAAACACCCAGATATTCACACCACTGAACAGCGAGCATAACACATGCATAATTTGAACAGCAATACAAAGTCCAACAACATGCAGGGTTGAATGATGGCAACAGGCCATCAGGTTTGGATGTATGAACAGGGCAGATGCATCAACGTACATGCAAATATGTATGACCCAACAGGACAAATGTCCAGGGGTGTTAATTGTGATTGCACATTTCACGTGGAATGGATTATATTTGGTTATAGGGTAGGGTGAAGAAAATATAATTAACACCTTCAAATACCAATACATATGCTGTACATTTCTAATAGCTGCAGATATATACACACTACTGTTCTACCTACAGTTTCCTATGTGATAACTGCTTCAAGTTGGTGATAGGATTGTTACTGCTACATCAATATACATTTTATTGTTATTCATACATGTTCATATCTGGCTTTGTTCAGCTACATCATCCTGCTACATTTGCTTTATATAGCTATAGACAACTGTGGATGTTTGGTATTTCAGACAATCATACTATCTGCATATTGCAGACTGAGAGCAACATATCCAGATTTTGGGATACACATTCCAGCTGCAGCAACATTTTGAACACATTTTGCAGTTTGGTTCTGCTTGTCACATTCATTTCATTCTGTACTGACTACAGTATATTTTATTCAGGGGTTATTACTACTTTATTGGTGGATTCATAACTCTTTCTCACACTCTCTCACTTGTTTTAATTTTACAATTCAGGATGGTACTTACTTCTAGGCTTTATTGACATGTGTTACCTGTAGTTATTACAATCCTTTCCAACAGTTTCACTTCTGTCATGTTTCAGTATTTCAACAGGGATATATTTCACACGTGATTTGCTCATCTTCTGCAGCTATACTTTTCAGCCTGCTGCAGGTTGTGTACTATTATATTACAGGTGGGGCATCTTTATTCCAGACTTTATTTCAGACATTTTCATTTTTCTGTTTGGATTACAGACTGCAACGCACTTTTGTAATCAAGCAATACTTGCAAACACTCTTACACTGTTACTTGCACATTTTATTACTTAGCGACTACACTGCACTCTTTTGCTAACTGTCATACTTTTATATTTCTTTACAGTTACAGGGAGAGGATTACTGACCTGCCTGGTGGTGCAACCGCACCAGCCTATCGCCATAGGCTCTGCGGTTTGCAAAACGGACACCTGCAGCTGTAATATAAATAAAGTAATTTTGGAATACACATCTCCATAATATCAGCTAGGTTAATTTCTTACATACATAATTAAATGTAACTTACTCAGTAGTGGGGCATTGGGCATTGCTGGGCCTCCTGGATCCAAAGGTTCAGTTGGTCCTGCTTACATCTCTTCAGGTCCACATGGTGGGGATGGACCTGCTCACCAGTCCTTGGAATCCCTGTGGCACTGGTGAGATCATGAGCCAACCGGTCCCACGCCTCAGCCCTATATGCTCCCCAAAGGACCTGGCCCTGCATGAGTTGGGCCTCATGATTGTGGACAAGGAGCCAGACCATATATCTGGACTCCTCAACACCCCACCTCTGTGCTCGGAAGCAACTACCCTCACCTACTCCTGACATTCTGGCTGCAAGTTAGTTCTACAATTGGTTATGCTGTGTATTCCCACCTATGGGGCTTATATATGCCATTTTTCCTGCATTTATCTGTGATTGGCCATTTTGGAATTGTATCAGCTTCACAAAACCTGCTTTGTCATGCTCCTCTTTCTATTAATTCCTATATATTTGCTATTACTGCATTTCTAAGCGCAGCTGTCATGGCTTAGTGGTTCAGTATCTTGACTATGGTGCATGTTATCCTGGGTTCGAACCTGGCCACTGCTTTTTTTATATTTTATGACTGTCTAGACAGACTAGGGGGTGTGTCTGTGTAAAGGCTGTTTTGTTACAGCCTGCTCAATGTTGCCTGTCGGTTAGCTTGTTGGCATGGTGCACAGCTCCGCGCAAATGGGTTACGCTGGTTTACACCTCATTTGGCTGTCAGCACGCATATTATGCTCAGCTCAGCTAGGGGCACACAGTTTCTGCGTGTTAAACCATGGCTCACCTACAGGCACTCATTTTGCACCTGTTGAACCATTGCTCACTTACGGGCACTCATTTTGCACCTGTTAAACCACTGCTCACCTACGGGCAGATGCACTCAACTTGTTAAACTATAGCTCAGCTATGGGCACATCTGGCATTTGTTATTATTTTGTTATCTCACATTTCTTCACAATAAATGGCCTATTTCATTACATTTTACATAAAATATAATTTTATATGTGTACATATGTGTCAGGGACTTGTTTCATGCTTATTTCACTAACAATAAAAAATTGATGTTGTGGGGGCTCGAACCATGACTGCCTGTTCTTCAGCTGACATCTCTACCGCTACGCTATTGCTTTGTCGCTTACGTTGCATAATTAGTTCTTATATGCTTTTCAACTTACTGCTAACTGTGGCTGAGCTACGGGCACGCCCGCGCAAACAGGTGCACTCACAGGCAAACATCTTTACAGTTTAAAAAAAATATGAAACATGTTCATTTATATGGTTTTATGTTCATAGTATGTGGGGGCATGTGTTGTGTTGTGTTTATTCACATTTCCATGTACTCTGTCATGGGGGTTTACTTTGGGCACTTTTACTCTTCTGGGGGGTGTGTCCGCTTGCAGGGCTCGGCCTACGGACATGCCCCCTACTGTCTTCCATGGACCGTGTAAGCCTTAGGTGTGATTCAACATGCCCTCATGCATATGCATGACATGCTGATGTCACACCGTTTAAGTGCAGCCTCCATGTAAGCTTTGTAAATCTTACACGGAGGCTTCGTGAATCCTGCCCATCATCTTTTATTGTGTAGCCATGAAGTAATTTAATTTCAGCTATTTTTCAAAAATTTACTAGAGTGAGGTTAACCTCCTATATCCGAATTTCCGCTGTTAAAATATATACATTTAATAAGTTACAACAGTGCATGTACATTTCTGTTCTTTTGTAGTAGGGTACACTGTGGTTACATTTCAAACAGCAGTTTGCAAATACCTTCAAGCAGTTTGACATACAAATTTTTATTTATTTATTCATTTATTTTACATTTGTTGACCGGGCTAGTCTAGCTGTATATATTTCCATTTTCAGTAGAGGGCCTGGGAGAAAAGCTCCACACAGATATACAAAAGTATAGAAATATTGTTACATGGTAAATAAAGGATTAATAAACAAAATAAAACAGGTAGTTATTACATTCTAGAGATAAAAACTTTTGAGAAAAGTAACAGTAAACATAATATTGCTTAAGAAAGCTAAAACAGATGTAATACAGTAAGAGTTATGTACAATTGTTCACATCAGGTAGAAGGATTTAAACAATAAGTTGATTAGAGTTTAAATAGTGTCAGTCTTATTTACAAGACTAGGCATTTAAATGTTTGGAAGTTTGGTTAGAAGAGGAAGAAACAGAGGTGAAGAGGGTGGTTAGTCAGGCGACATGTCACATGACATACAGTTCTAATACATTTGTAACACAAGTAGCCTGTAGGCATCATGTTGATATTCACAAATGATATATAATTATTTATGAAATTCAAGATAGTTGTGCTGGCAGTATCTCCTTTCATCACAGAAATAATCAGCTCTCAGAAGAGAATAATACTTACAGGCAGGGAATGAAATTTGATTTGCAACAATGAGGATGTATCTTGGGGGGCCTAGAATGGGAAATATAACAAAAGAGGGTAGATTTTTCAAGAAAATTATGAAACTATTTGGTACAGAAAATGTGAATTCAGTAGTAGGAACTTGGAAAGACTTTACATATTATTCCCCAAGGTACAATAACTGGGTTAGACATGACAGAAATTATATTTCACAGGAACATGTGCTTTTAATAGGGAGTTGACACACATCCAATAACTATTTCAGATCAAATGCCAATGATAACTACAATAAAAATGCAGGGTAGTGAAAAAAAGGAGACACTTTCATTTTCCCCAATAACTAAAAAAGAGCTAGTGAGTGGGATAAAATAAAAGTGGAGTTTAAAAATATGATATAAATAAAATAAAAAGAATAAAATATGGTTTAGAACTAACAAAAAATATTTAGAGTGGCTGACAAAGGTTAAGGTTTTGCAGAATAAAGGGAATCTCACAGAATAAGCAGAGGCATAACTGCAAAGTCCTAAAGAGAAATAAAGAGTACCTGGATAGCATGAGTTTAGAGAGATTGCTGTTAAGCAACTATATGTTGATAATAACTCCAGAGCAGAAAAACTTTCAGCAAAACAACTTAGGCAACAGAAAGTTGTAAAGGGTTGTTGTCAGACATAGGGAGCCTATGACAAGAAAAATAACCAGAGGTATTAGAGATATTTTGGAAATTTAAGGAAATTTTGCATGAAGCAGAGAAATGGGGAAATCAAAACAGCACAATGGTTGACTGAAATATGCCAAGGGTAGAGGCAGATGAGGCACAACAATTAACAGTTAAGATAGGAGCAGATGAGTTAAAAACAGTGAGGTATATCCAGTCTGCAGGAAAGATAGTATCCCAGTGGAAGTTTGAAATCTAGGAAGGAAGAAAGTGATAAAGATTTGGAAAGTGTTATTTATGGTATTTTAAAAGTAGGAGAAGCACCCACATGACAGAAAAAAGCTATTCTGGTTGTAATAACTAAAACAGTAAAGACCCATCAGATCCAGCTTCATATAGTCCCATTTGAATTTTAAAATGTCATTATAAAGAGTTTATGTCTATAAGGGCTAAAAGAATGGGAAATGTTTTGCCAGAATTTATAGATATGGACCAGTGTGGTTTTATGGAGGGGAAGCAAACATTTGACAACATAAAAGAATAAAGGCGATCCATAGGGAAGCAGAATATAAAAATACCTTTGTTGTTGGTTGGTCTTGATGTATTGAAAACATTAGATAGACTAACCTGGGATTTTATGAGTAGGGCAATAGAAGTATTTGCATTCCCTGATACAATTATAAATTTAATTGGAAGGAAATTTGAGGGCTTGGAGGTAACACATAAATGTGGGAGGGTTCCTCTCTGATAAGTTGTGTCTGAACAAATTAACCAGGCAGGGATGCCCTCTTTCCCATGGATATTTATGTTATATTCAGAACCAGTGGCAAAGAAAATAAGGGGCTCAGAATTTCAAGGATATAGTTGTTATGTTAATCAAGAAAACATGGCTTCATTTTTAGACAATATTATTTTGTACCTGATAAAACCAGAAAAAGACATTTTAGTGTTGTGGAACATTCTGTGATAGCTCCAAGTTTTTATTTATTTATTTTTTAATTAATTAAGATAAAGCAAATGCTATATCTGTAAACTATGTGCCTATATGGAAAACGCATATTTACGTTGACATGATAAAATGAAGAATTTAGGAGTATGGGTTAAAAAGGACTCTCTTATGCTAGCTAAAGATATGTAGTAAGATACTAAAAAATAACACAAAAACTGAGAAAATTGAAGCTCTTGTCTGTGGATATGGATAGCAAGTGGTAGTAAAATATATTTAGCCCCTTTAGTTTTATACAGAGGTTAGACAAATTTTTATCAACCAGAGGATACATTGTCAATAGTAATTAATAAAGAGTAGAATGATTTTATCAGGGAAGACTAGAGGGCAAGAGTCAAGTGGGGTAAGTTAATCCTAATAGAACAAGGTGGTTTAGGATTCCCTGATTTGAAGGGATATATTAGATCTACACACATTAGGCTCTTTACACATAACACAAGCAGAAAGCTACAAATCAAAGTAGAAAGGAATGATGATAAAGCAGGAGAAAGTTCAAGAAATAAAAAGAGTGGGATTTCAGCTGCAGATAAAAACAAATCCAAACCACAAACTATATAACTCCAGAAGTGAGGACATCAGCCACAGTTTGTACTTAAACACAAAGTACTTTATTCAAACCACAGTGTTGAATACCACAGTTAAGCGCTTTCATCCCTCCTGTAGGGACTTCTTCAGAACAAATTCATACAACCTACCTAGCACTTTAAATATACAAACAATTAATTAACTAATTAACAAAATTAATTAGAATTTAAAGCAAAAAAATCACTAAAAACAACAACGATGTTCTAACAATGATAAAAAAATGGTGTTACAACAAAAATGCAAAAAAAAAATTATCCCAGCAAGTTATTTAATTTCAACATGCAATTAACACTAACAGTTTCATTAATACCTGGATATCTTGTGGCATCTAAAGTAAGTTGCTATTTCAACTCACAAATATAAATATTCGGTTAGTACCCTCCCCTGCTGGTCTGCTCTTATTTGTTGTACTACCAAAAACTTAAAACTATGGTCATTATATTCCATTAAATGCCAATTAAGGGCATTGGTTGTTTTGACATGTTTTATATCCAGCAGGTGCTCATACAACCTGTCTCTAAAATGTCTACAAGTTTTTCCTATGTAGAATACAGGACATGATATACATTCGGACAGGTATACCACATTTTTGCAATGGCAGTTGTAATGTCCCCTGATGTATATATTTTTACCGTTAATGTTGAAATGATCACCAGTGACCAACATATGGGAGCATTGGGAGCACATGCCACATTTAAAATTACCCATGTTTTGTACACGAGAATGATGTTCAAGCCTACCACCATATTCCAAAATGTCTTTAAAGGACTGATCCCTTCTAAAAACAAACTTTGGTTTCTTACTAAAATTGTTGGGCACATCCTTATCTGATTTTAATAATTCCCAGTTATTTTCAATGAGTTGACATACCCTGTAAGAGTCCTTATTAAAAGTAGTGATAAAACTCAAATTTCTGTAGTCACCATCAATCATTGTATGGTTGTTACTATTAATGACACACTCCATATTAATAAACCCTAATATAAGTAAATACATAGACCCTAATATAGGTAAATACATACCCCTAGTATGCTTATTTATCACCTCATCCTTAACATTTGTAAGTAACTTTTCTGGGAAACCCCATTTGGCAAACATATATGTGATATAATTTACTTCTTCAATAAATTCACTTTCTAAGGTTATCATTTTTTCAGCCCGTACCAATTTTCCCTTGACTATGGACTTCTTGTGATAAATGGGATGCCAGCGTGAATAACCAAGATACGAATTTGAAAAAGTTGGCTTCCTATATATTCCAGACAACAAAATTTTATTTTCTTTGTCGACTCTTAAGCCCACATCCAGGTACATGACCCTATCGTAACTGAACTGATGTGTGAATTTAAAACACTGTACTGTATGATTCAAATATTCCAAAAATTCCTCTAATTCATTTTTGGAACCAGTTCAAATTAAAAACATACCATCCAAAAAATCTGGTGTAATTTTTTTATACATTTCATAAAGTTGGTTTTAAATATGTATTGTTTTTCCCAATATGACATAATTCGCAAAGATGGGGGCACAGGCTGTCCCCATTGCCACACCTGTGTTCTGTTTATAATATTGACCTTCAAACCAAATGTAATTGTGTTTTAATATTGCTTCCATCAAGGTCACATACACATTTATCTGATCCTGATCATATGCACCTGAAGCCAATAACTGGGTTTCTAATCAAATTAAACCTTCATTGTTGACATTGCTGCTTACTAAAATCATATTTTCTTCATATTGGATGTTATTTAATTTCAACAGAAATTCCCAGGAATCCTTACAAATATACTGAAAGGACTGCATTCCTCTTTTTAAATGAAAATCCAAATATTTTCCTATAAAGCAAGTTTTCCTTCTTTTTGCATCCACAATAAGTCTAACACTGGGATTGTTTTAATCCCTTATGAATTTTAAGAAGACCAAAAATATTTGCTACCATAGGATGGTCATTTCTCATGTACCCATAAGCATCTTCATCAATTTGTCCCTGATACAACATGTCATCTAATAACATGTCTAACTTTTTTAAGAAATGTTAATTTCATTAATTGAAGTTCCCCGGTAAGTATCTTCCATTAAGAGGGCAGCCATATTGTTGTAATAATCACTTTTTTCCATAATAACAACTCCATTACCTTTTTTTGGGTTTCATAACCAATATTTGGCTGTCCATAGCTATATCCAAAAGTAACTTTTTTTTCTGCCGTCAGATTATTACTTGCATCACTGCATGCACTTTTAAATGTCGCCCTTAAATCCAACTCACAAACCTTTTGAAAAATCCCCACCATACTACATATAGGTAGGTTAAAAGTATTAGGTTTACATAACATCCTACCTTTATCATTATTACTCAATGCATCATTAAACCACATGCATAAGCTTAATTTACATGTGAATAATTTGAGGTCAATTAACACATCTGCAGTTTTCCCTCTCCTGCTAGGTACATAAGTGAATCCTTTGGCTAATAAGTTAGCATGTGCTGTTTCAATATGCTTGCTGGAATAATTATAAACTTTAAAATCCACCACAGAATTTAAAACTACGTTAGTCATTAAACTGTCATCATATGTAACTTCACTTTCAATATACTGCAAAAAAGCATCAAGAACATCACCATTTTTTTCAATAATATTTAAACTTTGAATAAAAGAATTATCATCATTAGAACCACTGTGAATAGCACAGGCATTATTTTCACCTGAAGTATCAAATACATCAGGGATATTTTAGATCTACACACTTTAGGCTCTTTAAACATTACACAAGCAGAAAGCTACAAATCAAAGTAGAAAGGAATGATGATGAAGCAGGAGGAATTTCAAGAAATAAAAAGAGAGTGGAGTTTTAGATGCAGATCTTTAAGGGGAATAACAACATTCATTTAGAATATTATATTCATAAAGTAGTAGAATTCTAAGAACTAAGCCAGTACAGGAATGGAAAAAGGAGAGTCTACCGATAGAGATGACAGAAATTAAGGGTACAGAAAATAGACAAAAGGGGGCTGGAATTTACTGGAGGAAGCTGACAAAAGAACCAAGGTATTGGGAAAAATAATTAGAGATGGAAAGGTAATAGAATAGGTAGAGGGCAAGAAGACATTTGGACTACACCCTAGAGACTGCCTTCCCTATCAAGAATTGATATCAGAGTATAGGCAAAGAGAAAAGGATAGGGGCTACTTAGTGAAAGATTTGCTCTAGTAGAGTTTTTAGATGAAGCTAGACCAGACACAGCTGTTAAAAAGGTATAATTAGTAGGACATATAAAATATTGCACGATAACTGTAGGAATCAGGCAGAGAAGGTCAGAAGGATTGGAAAGAAAGATTAGATAAGCAATTTACAATGAAACAATGAGAAGAGATCTGTATGGCTCCCAAATATGCAACAAAGTGTGGAACATTGAGGATTTTTGCTTGGAAGTGTTTGCACAGGTACTTTTATACCCAAAGCATACTGCAAATAATTTTTCCTCAGTTAGGTGGCAAATACTGGAGGTGTGATGAGAAAGAAAGAAGTAGCTGGTAACATATGATTTCAGACTGTAATGAGGTGGCAGACTTAAAAGAATTCCCTAAAGAGTACTCTGTCAGGAATACTGGGTGATGAAATGAGTGCAACTAAGGACATTCTATTTTTTAGCTGAGATACAAGATCTGAATTGCCAAAAGACAGTAAGGCCTTGTTAAGTTTAATTCTGGTGGCTGCCAAAATGCAATTACTAGTAAATGGAAATCTAAGTCTAAACCATTCATACTTGAAGAAGTGAATATTGTAACAGAGATAAAAGAACAGGAAGTAGCACTTTAGAAAGAAATTTGGAGAAAATTAGACAGAAGACAATGGAAGTTGTGGTAACATTACATGTGGATGTTTTGGAGGAGGACTGCAGTTTAAAATAAGGCAGGAATTAAACAATTTATGTAATGTGAATTGATTATATTGTAGAGAAGAACATATGTGATGTGTAATGTTTGTAAATGTGAGCTTTTTAATATTTTTTTAGTTTTATATAAATGTAAATTTGCCTATGTCAGAAGTAGTAATTCAATAAAGGTGTTTAAAAAAGACAAAGAAAAATAAATAATAGGAGCAGAGAAGAATAGGATAGCCAAGCAGAGGCTAGTAGCATTGAAAGATATATAGATACATGCACTAGTCCCAGACTACTGGAAGGCACAACAAAAGACTAGGTTGATGTACAAGATATAGCAAAAGGTGATAGATTAATCCAAAGGTATAGGTGGAAAGTTTGGGCACTGGCCTTTTTGGGGTGGGCACAAAGTATGGATTAGAGTTGTATGACATGACTTGATAGGATGAATGGGTAAGAGCAGTACTCCAGGGAAGAGACAGAGAGGTATGGGAAATCACCTTATAGAAAGAAGTAAGGTAAGACACTGTTGTAAATGTATTTTCTGCTCATGCCAGCAAATGCAAAACTGAATTGATGTTTCATGTAAGTTCAATTATGTAACAACTTCAAAAGAGCACAATTAGGCAGGATAGGAAATAGGAAGGAAAAGGCATCCTAGTGTAAATGGAAGAGTGTCAAAAAGATAAAGAGTTGAGCTTATTTATAAAAAGATATTTCAGTAAAGGACACATAATGCAATTTTTAGACTGCAGAACCAGTGGAAAAGAAATGAAAGTGCAAGGTTAGATGAGGCTCAATATGGAGTAGTTTGAGGTAATTTTACTTACTTTACTTACTTAAGAAGCAGGCAAACATTTGTATGAATATAGGTTCTCTTATAGCCTTCCAGTACACCAAAACAGTCATTCCTATAATGTCCCCAAGTTGTTTTTAAAAATATCTAAATGAACACTTGCTTTGATATAATTTGGTAATTTATTCTGTGGGACAGCTACTGTCTCAAAGAACCCATTAGTACATATCTCATTCCTATATAAGCTTCTACACAAGTTATCTGATTACTCTTTATTATTCTTTGAGAACCTCAAACATTCCCAGAGGTAGTTGTCTCTAAATTCTCTATATACTTGAATATTGTCTCCTCTTAAATATTTATATGAGTTATTACTGTATATATTCAGATATTTTAATCTGTGATACTAGTGTAAATTTTCACATCCATGGACGCCCATGGTATAATTCCACCCTGTTCTTTGTTTTCTTACAAGGTTTCCATATTGTTATTCCATATTGTTTTTCATAGTCTAGTTTGGGTACAATATAATTTACAAACATTTGATTTCTGATTTCCTATCCTTTATAAATCTTTTTTATACAGCCTATAGTTTTATAACTATCATTAACCAATTAGTTGTTATGATTCGAAAAACTCAAAACTGGATCTACCCATAAACCCAGGTGAAATTACATTTACAATCAGTTTTCTGCATTTAATATTCAGCCTTAGATCTATGTTCTCCATCTGTCATATGCTTAGTTTTTGAGGTATTTAGAAGTAAAGTATTCTTCTGTGTCCAAATGTTCAATGTAAATCATTTGCAGGTGTGCCCTATATATAAGAGATGTGATGATATACTAATTTTCAGGTCATATGCATGCAGACTGTAGAATACCTCCGATGGAAAGATTTATCTGAAATATACAATTTAACAAGTATGGGCCTAGGATACAGTCCTGTGGGGCACCCTGACTGTAAATTTGATTTTCACCTATTCAATTCCTGTATGATACTTGCCATGCCCAATTTGTAAGCCATGCAGCTACCCATTTATCAAGAGTACATCAATACCTAGTTCTTCTAATTTATTGATCAGTATTTTTGTATGACTCTGCCAAATGCTGAAGTTAAATTTATATAAATTATATCACTGCATATTTTTTAAATTCATAGGTATTATAGAGTATCATGTTACAGATGGTAATAGATCTGTTTTCTTACAATTCTTTTTTTTTCTTTTTTTTATTGATAATTTGTCAAATATTACATGAAATCAAAAACAAAAATGATATATATACAATTGTAAAACCTATAAACTTTAAAAACATTATATAACTATATACATTGGTGTCTGTTAAGAAGAAAGCCATAAATAAGTTTAAGGTGTAACCTGAAGTATGATATATAAGTTCATATATCTTTGTCCATTTTATCAATTATTTCTAGTACTTTCATCCAAGAGTTATATAAAATTGTAAGTCTGGTAGTTCTGTTCTTCAGAGTAGATATTTCCATTTGTCCAACTGTTCTAACTAAATTTTTAAATTCATTAAATGTAGGAGGAGTCTCACTTTTCCAGTGAATGGTGATGATTTTGCGAGCTGCTGCCATTAAAGTCCATAAGATTTGGAAAATCTTTTTTGGGACACAATCCGGAACAGGAGAGTTGAATAAAATCATAGATTTTGATAATTGATAATTATCATTAAAACAGTCTGAAAAAAATAATTAATATTATTCCAATACAAAGTAAGACACTTGCATTCATAAAAAATATGTTGCCAGTCTGCTCTTATTTTAGTCTGACATCTCCAACATAGATCTTCACTTGCATACATCTTAGATAATTTATGTGGTGTATAAAAACTTATATTCAAATATCTCCATGTGAATAACTGCAAGTTTATTGATAATGATGACTTCTTGGAAGATTTTAAGATAATCTTTTTTTCTTTGTCTATAGGAGGGTGATTATTTGTCTGTGTATAATAATTCCAGTAGGTGTCTGTTTGGTATATTTTTGCTGTTTTAATTATTTTGTAAATGTTAGATAGATATCCAGCACCTTCATAAGGTTGATTATTAATTATAATAATGTAATCAATAAATTTTGGGACAGTATGTCTAACTGTATCTTGCATTTGTCCAATTCTGTTTATAAGATATTGTCTTAGATTTTGCAAAAGTAGCAATGAGTCATTATTTATATTATATTTTCTGGTTATCTGATTTTTAGTTAATATTTTCTCTTGTTGTACTAGCTGATGCCAGTAGCTTATTGAGCCTATCTTGAGCATATTCATTTTCTGAATTTGGTATGTATCAAGGATAGTGGGTGTGAAGGCTATAGGAAAGATCAGAAAGAACTATGAATTAATATTTGGTACTTTGTTTATGAACAATTTAAATGTTAGTGTGATATTCATATATTTGGATGGCAGTTTATTATTTTTATTTTTGCCTTCTAGATAATCTTTTAACATCCAAACTAAAGGAAATGGTATTATAGTTAAATGATCTGATCTGTTGTTATGATTAAGTTCAGTATAGACCTGTTCATGTAATTGATCCATATTGGTTTGTAGTGAGCATTTAACCATAAGGTTATATTTTTAACAACAGAGGACATAATATATATCTCAATATCAGGTAAATTAATTCCTCCATCTTCCCAGTTTGGTAAATGTTTATCTAAAGCAATTTGGGATTTGTTTGGGAACCATAAAAAAATAATATTAGTTTATTATATCTCTGAGTGATATACTTGGGAGGTGGCAGTGAAAAACTTTGTATTAGATATAATACTTTAGGAAAAATAACTGATTTAATAAGGTATAATCTGTCTCCCATTGTAAACATATATTTGTTCCAGGTAGATATCGCTTGCTCTATTTTATCTAGTGTTTTATTATAATTATATATAAGTGAGTCAGTTAAGTCTTCAAGTAGATCTATGCCTAAATATACTATTTTATTATCCTCTGCTATGTATTTGGAATATTTTTTGTTTATATGTTTCTTTTTATTATTACATGACATAATTTTTGTTTTGTTTTCATTGAACTGTAAACCTGAAATAGTTTGAAAATTATTTATTTCTTTAAACAAAGCTTGTAAAGATGCATTAGTGTCTGATAGGGTAAGAAGTATATAATCTGCGAATAACTGTAATTTAAGAGATAAAGTTTTGTTGATGCAGATGCCTTTTATATTACTATTTGATCTTATCTGATTTGCAAATGGTTCTATAAGTAATGCAAATAATAGTGATGATATGGGACAGCCTTGTTTAGTTCCTTTTTTGATTGGTATGGGACCAGATCTATATGAACCTAATTTAACACATGCTATGGAGTCTTTATATAGTGACCGAATAAGGGCGATAAAAGATGTAGGAAAATTATACTCTTTTAGGACTAGTGTAAGAAAATTCAGTTAACAGAATCAAATGCTTTATTAATATCTAAGGATATTATATTTAAATCCATGTTTGCATGTTTACTATAATCTATCAATGACAAAATTCTTTTAAGATTATCATATGCATTTCTTCCTTTGATAAATCCTGTCTGGTCATCTATTAGCATGGGAAGAAAGTGGTTAATTCTGTCAGCATATATTGCCATGAACATTTTATAATCGATGTTTAATAAGGATATTGGTCTATATGACGAACATTGTTTCTCATCTTTGTCTGATTTAATTATTGGTGATATCAATGAATATTTCCATGAAGGTGGTATAATTATATTTTGATTAACTATGGAGTATACTTTTAAGAGTAACGATATAGCTTGATTAGGTATTACTTTATACATTTCTGATATTATATTATCAGGGCCAGGTGCTTTATTTAATTTAAGCTTTTTAATCTGTGATTTTAGTTCTGTCATATTAATTGGTTTGCTTATAGTGTCAATTTGCTCCTGTGTTAATCTAGTAAGAATTTTGTTTTTAAGATAATTTTTTTATATCTTTGTCAAGTTTTTCATGAATGCTTGAAAGGTTATCATAGCTGTATTGTAATCTAAAGGCTTCTAATATACTATTTAGATCTGTGACTTTTTTCTTTGTATTAGGGATATATAATTCTTTTATTTGTTTAGATTTTATTATTTTTTTTTTGTTCTATTAGCTAGTTGCCTCTGATGTGCTGGATTTGTTGAATAAGAATTTAATTTTATCTTTTCTAGGTTAATCATTGTCTTGTGATGTAAAATTTTCGCATATTTGTTGTTAATTATAGTAATTCTTGAATTAAATCTTTATTTCCTTCTTGAATTTCTAGTTTTAATTTATCAGCTTTCTTTTGTAATTCTAGCATGTCTTTATTCCATATTTTTCTTTTATTAATATACCAGGATAGTACTTTTATATGTATATGTATATATATATATATATATATATATATATATATATGTGTGTGTGTGTGTGTGTGTGTGTGCTTTTACGGAGTCCCAGATATATATTTCTGAAATGTTCTCTGTGGTATTTAGTTCAAGGAAAGTTTTTATTTCACCTTCAAAAAATTCTTTAAAGTCTGTTAATTTTGTAACATATGAAGGTATTCTTGTTATGGGATTATTGTTTATATGCATAAGCTCCATTTCAAAAAACAGAGCATTATGATCTGATAATGGACAGTTTATTATTTTGACATTACTTATTTTTGTTACTAGATCATTGGATATGTATATCTTGTCAATTCTGGAATTAGTCTTATATCTATGTGAGTAAAAAGTGTAAATTAATGAGTCTGGGTCAGCAAATTCATTTATATCTTTTATGGAGATTGCGTCTGTAAACTTTGAAAGTGTCTTTGATATAGGTAACTTTCTTCTTTTACTTTTTGAATCTGTATCTTTGTCATCTATTATACAGTTGTAGTCTCCTACCATTATTAGACTACCTTTAGTTAAATGTAATATTTCTTCAATATGATGTTTTACTGTTCCTACGCCAAGTCCAGGTATCCAATATAGGTTAACTAAAGTGTATATTTTCCTATTTAACTCTATATTTACTAAGCAAAACATACCAGATGTGTCTTGATAAGTGTTAATTATTCTAGGAGAAATAATTGTATTATGCATTAATATGGCTACTCCCCTCTTCTTTTGTTTGTATTAAGAACTTACTAATACTGTGTACTTATTAATATTGAGAGTGTTTATATCTTTATCTAATAGATGCGTCTCCTGAAGAAATACTATTTGTCGATTGTGTAGATTTATGTATTTGTATATGCTTCTCCTTTTGATATTATTATTTTATCCATTAACATTTATAGATAGATATTTCATGTGTTGGTTTATGATTTATTTGTATGACAGTTGATATACATAGATTTAACTCTTGGTTTGCATTATATGTATAATTTACACTATTGTTTACATAGAAGATCTGCTTATCTTCTGTAGACCCCAAAACAGTATAAGAAAACAATGAAACTTCTAATTTAACCAATTCTAATTTATTACACCTTTTCCTATCTCTATGAGATAGTATACCTCTTTGCATGAGTAACACAAGTACCCACACAAACCTTCTAAATCTGTGACTAATGTTTAAACTAATCTCTCTTAACCTCATGCTTAGTATGTCACTATTTACATATATTAACGAGTTAATATGATCAGCTAATAGACAATTATATGTAAATTCATGTGAAAGCAATACAATTTATACATCAATAACCTGCTTATACTTGTTAAATCTTACTTGCAGAGTTTCTTATAATCAGAGTTACAAAAACAATTTTCCAATTACATTTAACAAAATTTGTTTCATCTTAGTACAACAATTCACATATCAATCCAACATGACACATTTGCTTTAATTCACATTGCAAAGACTCCAATACCTTGTTAATTAGTTATTTTGGTTAAATTCTCATAATACCTATGTTCTTTTTAGATTGTAGTTTCATTATACTCGCAATTTGTTTAGGGTAATTTTCCACCTCTAGAGTCTCTATCATGTAATATCAGTGCTATAAGAATATTATTTATTCTATAGTTGTGTGAATATTTCCCATTTTTTTCCTCACTCTTTATGAAATAATTAGATTTATTATTCTTTAACTTTTGAGAAAGTAGTTTTCCAAGTCATATTCCAGAACTCTTTACTAAAATTGTGTCGGCTTATATGACAATATATGTACGTATATATAAATATATATACATAAACTTATATATAATAGTCTTTACATATTTTAAGATTCAAAATACTGAAGTAAAACATAGTGGAGAGATAGGTTCCCGACCCACAGACTGGCCAGACTCTGGAAGAGAACCCCGATGACTGGACAGGAGAGAGGAAAATCATCCTGGGGATCATAACGGTCACCCCGGCAAACAGGTGTCCAGGTAAGCAAGCAATATGGAAAGAAATAGCCAGAGAACTGCAATGACTAGACTTATACAAGCCCCAGGGTCGATATTCTCGTAGCAATCTATGAACCCACACAGCTATTCTAGTATTAGAAATTCTTAATATTAATGTATATAACTATGTATAGAGTATTGCCTTTCTGTATATCTAACAATATTTAACTTTTTTCTAACAATAACTATGCGTAGGTTGCTATTTCTGTTAGTATATAAAGAACCTATTAGAAAATTTGTTTGGTGTCTGTTTACTAAATCTAATCATATTTTATTTTATTTAGTTTAGGTGTGTTAAATGTTTAGTAATAATCAGTAACACTAAAGGGTCGACATGTAGCTTTGTAATTCAGGTGCACTAGCACTTTAAATAGTGCTCGTTTTGGGATTTATTTCCTTGTCCAGGAATGCTGTAATTATGTTTTATTCAAAGGATGTTATATGCAAGCATGAAGTGCTCGCAACGAGACATAAGATATTTGGGTGTTGCTTGAGTGTGTATTTAAGGCTACTGTCTCGTGGACGGGGCGGGAAAAGTAGTGAAGATTTTTCTTGATTTTCAAGGCATCGCTCGTGGTAATATTTATTTTTGCATATATTTATCTGTATTATATGCAAGACATTCCTATGTTATATGTGAGACATACTACATGACACCTGCTGATGAAACAAACAGCACCAAATGCTTTACTTCTTATAAAACATTCAATATGACATTCTAGTAGTGTAGAATAATTTACTGTAATAGCATGCAAGGGTTTAAACTCTTAACTAACTATAACCATGCAGCACAACTCAATCATCTTCTATATACAGATTATTTTCCTTCTTGTACTCGAAGAGATTTAAGATGTGCTTGTTTTGAGATTTACTTCCTTGCCTAATGATATTGCATTTACATATTATTTAAAGGGCATCATAGACAATCACAAAGTGGTTACAATGAAAATTACAACCTTTATATATTACTTGTATGTATATTTGAGATTGCTGTCTCATGAACAGAGCAGGAAAAGTAGTGAAGATTTTTCTTATCTTTCAAAGTATCGCTCGTGAAAAGATTTTTCTACTGCATAGCTACAACACAGTTCAAACATCTTCAATAAACACAACATTTTCCCACCTTCCAGTAAGAAAGCTTTGTATATATACATTAAAAACACAATAAGAGTCCATGAGGTGTACTGGGATGTTACGAAATCATAATCCATACAACCAGACATGTGCGCACACCCAAGCTGTCTTTCTATCTCAGTAAAGCAAATGATTACGACAGCATTAATGGATTAAGTACTTTAACTATGCAAGTCATTTAACATAAATATATAATTTTTCAAAAAATATATTTGTCCTGCTCCCCTCCCTGCCCCGATCGGAAAACTTAGGTTAGACATATTATATTAATAGTGCATTCAAAGATTTTATAACAAATTGCTAGTATAGTTAAATATATGGTGAAATGGTTGTATCTGGTTAAACCAGATATCCATTTGCATATATCTTGAACATATTGCTATATACATTTTGTTTGTTGATGACTAAATCAGAGACGTAGAGAAAGAAAAACATTGTTATCAAGTTTCAAATATGTTTGGATACACCTAAATGATAATGTTGATTTACCCAGTTTATATTTATTCTAGATTTTAAGTGAGATAAAATAAATAGAAACTGTACCTGATATATTACCGTGATTAATGACTGGAAGATTTCTTGTTAGTTTTTGTGACAATGTTTAAAGCTTTGTGGTACATGTAACATATAAGTTATTTGTCCTTTAGTTTTTTTTCTTCTGTTCAACAGTCTTCCAGTTGTTTACTTCTGCATTTCCTTTTGGTGTACTATTTGTCCGATCCATAGATTCTTCCTGTGTTAAAATGTTGCTTGTAGTGAGATATTTATTGCTGAATCCACTGTTTCAAATATTTTTATTCCCACTGGAAGGAATATACAAAGTCTTGCTGGAAACAAAAGATAGTTCTTCAGTTGTTTCTTTTTCAAGATTTTTATTATTGGCATGAATTCTTTTCTTTTGAAAACCACTTTTGTAGAGTAATCATTGTCAAATCTAATTAATGCATCATTATATTTAATGGGTGAGTTAGTCCAAGCATTTTTGAGGATGAGTTCCTTGTCTTGTGTGGAGAAAAGTTCAACAATTATTGATCTTGGTTTGTTTTGATTAAAGATGCATTTCCTGAAGTTGACAATGACCTGTGTGCACGTTCTATTCCAAAAGAAAGGACTTCCGGTAATTTTAATACATTTGGGATCCAGGTAGTAAGTAAGTTTGTTATGTTATCCCCTTCTGCTTTTTCTGGCAGACCATATATTCGGATATTATTTCTTCTCATTCTGCTTTCCATGTCATCTATTTTCTCCAGAAGATGTGTATTTTTTTGCAGTAAAAATTCAGTTTGTTGTTCTTCTTGCAGGAGTCTGGAATCAATGTCATTTAAGGACTGTTCAATGACAGAAATTTGACCTTTCTGTTGTGTGAACATTTTGTTGAGTACATTTTTCTTTAAAAGAGTCCAATTTATTATCCATCTTATCTATTTTAGTTGTCAACTCCTGAATATTTAAAATAAGTCAATGTAAATCCTTTTTGAATGTTGGGTCCTGGTGTGGATTCCTGAGATGGCTCATTCTGAGTAGTTGATGCTGCTGTTGATTTTCTAGTAATTAATTTGACAGGAATTTTCCAATGAAAGTTGATAAAAAATGTTCTGATGATGTCTCTGGGTATTAGAAAGTGGTTAGTAGTGAAAATATCTTCTTATTATTGCTTTTTTTCTCAAAATTCCTGTCAGAAATATTATTGAGGAAAGAGAGCTGTGAGAAAGTGCTGTTACCAGGTCACCATCTTGGCCACGCCCCTTTTCTTACAATTCTGACAATATTTTATCCAATATAATCTTCCCCATTATTTTTTCATAACATGAAAGTAAATGTATGGGTTTGTATAACTCTGCGTTTGTTCTACTTCCCTTTCCCTTAACGACAGGTTTAACAAATACATGTCTCCAACCATGAGGAATCTCTCCATATTTATATGACCTAGTAAATAACAGATTTAATGATACTGTAAGTTTATGCCAAAGTGTTCTCTGTTCATTTTTACTAACTTCGCCTGCTCTCTGTTCTTTATTTTGGCACAGATTCCATAATTCTTTTTCAATATAATCTAATTTAATTTCAGTATCTAAAGTTACTTGGATGTTACTGGGACAATTTATCACACCCTTTGTGAAGCCAAACTGTTACTGCATAAGATTTTGTGATAATTGTGTACCTTGTTCTAATGTAAGTATACCCTCTTGTCCCTGTGTGCCTGGATACTGATGTTAAACATGTTTTTATTTTGTTTGCATTCAAATAATTCCAAAATAATTCAAATAATTTCAAAATGTGTCACATTTCTTCTGCAATTTTACCAATGAATGTAGCACTCCAATTAGTTTTACATAGTGACTGTTAGGCTTCCCTTTAGTCTGTTATTCATTTTCTGTGCATTGGTTTATATTTCCAGTTTGGCAAAATTACACTGTATTAAATTTTAGTTTAGCACAATTATCTAGTAGAAATCTAACCTTTATAGCACAATGATCACTGCACATTAATGGCAGTAGAACCTGACAGTCATTTCCTTAGGAACATGAAGGTCAGTATGTTACATTCTCTGGTAGCCTTTTTACAATCTGTAGCAATTGTTGATCCTGAACATGCATTGCAAATGATATCATTTAATATAATTTCAGTCTCTTTCTGGCAAATTTAAGTCCTCAGTTGCTATTATTTTTCCCTCCCCTGTTTTATGCTAAAAATGTATAAATTCCTCTAGTTCACCAGCACTTGATTTTGATGGGCTACACACTACAGTAATTGGTAACTGTTCTGGGGTTGTCTTTATTGTCACAGTTATGCAACCTATAGTGTTGGTGTTATTAAATATGCAACAATTACAGGTCTTATAACAACTGTTAATGCCTATTATTAACATCTCCACCTGACTTGTTATTAGAATGTCTCTTACAATAAAAACTTGTATACGCTGAAAGAAATGGTTTCCAGTTTTTGTTCTTTAACCATATTTCACAAACAAGAGCATCATCAACCTTGTGGAAATGTATATATAATTACTAATGACCCTAGTGTTAACAACCAGCACAGGAACATTAAATGCTGTTATATGCGAATTGTTAAATTTCTAGCCTGGCAAAAATCCTGTCTTTTGTTAGTCAAACAGTATAATATATCTGCTGCAAAAAATGCCTTCCCTTGTCTGGACAAGTGGACTCCATCCTGTCTAAATGCATGAGTGCCCAAAATTAAGCTTGGATGTTCTGCTCATTTCCACTTATTAAAATGGGCTATTTGTCATACAGATATTTACCCCCAAAAATCTTTTGAATCACACTGACTTGACCCCTTCCCTTGATATGATTTTTGAAAAATACATCTTAAAACCCATACAGGGTATGCTATATAAGAGGGCTGTAAGTTCCCTACTAAAGATCAAGGAGTCATTGAAGATGAGTTTGTACCAACATGAATAAAAACAGTCACAGACTTCCTTATATTAAGATATTTTAAGGCAATAGTCAATATGTTTTAGTTTTGCTCCAAGCAAGCATAACTCTATTTGATGTTCATTATCCTCTCTGCAAATGTAGGCATGAGTGCCTCTAATATTTGAATCTCCACAAACAGTTTAGCATTTCTAACCCAATCTGAAATATCTCTCACTTCTAATTCAGCAGATAAGCTTAGTTATTGAAAAGGAATGATCACCATCATTAGTCTTATGAACCTCACTATTTTCACTGCTTATTTCTTTTGCAAGCCTACAGCTGTCATCAAGTTGTCTATATACTTCTCCAGCTTAAGCAATATTCTTTAATCCTTCCAAGGGCAAATTTGTATTTATTCCCTTTAGCATCATTGCCAGTTTTTGCCTTCTTTTGGAAAAAAGTCATTTTTGTTGACTGAATGATTTGTGATTAAACAATGTAATCATTCCATGTAATCTATGTGTTACAGAACAAAGCGGTATACTTTTTAGTATATATTCTCTTTGCATTGTAGACATCAATCAGTATATTTTTCTTCCAAGTTATTTATTGTGTACGTCTTTCTTTTATTTTCATTTACATGCTTTGAATCCTTAGATTGCTGAATACCTGAATCCTGAAACTCAAAGTTATAATTTGAAGACACATATGTTATAGGGTTTGCGTATTCTTTCCTGACAGTGGACACTTCCTTACCTAAATGCATTCTATTTGCTCTTTGCCTTATATTGTCTATCTCATTAGCCGCTTATTAATATATATAATGATTGTTTCTCAAGCTGTGTCAATCAACAGCAAAAAGTCTACATTTGCTAATAACAGTAAGCAAATCATACAGCTTTTGACATGAGGAACACAGATCTCCAATGTTATCAACTGCTACCTTCATATATACATAGTATTTAGTACACTAGGCAAGATACCTCTGCTTTAGCAAATCATTACTGGCATACTCAGTTAAGGAACCCATTGTCAGGTAAAAATGAATAATTAAGGAAATGAAAACAATTAGTAGTTTAAGGCAAACAGTATGAGCAAATCTTCTAACCAATATGCAACTAAATATTAAACTAAACTAAGCTGTACAAAGGCAAGTAATTCACAAAGTTGGCATTTTGACCTACCATGCCAGCTCTGCCAGTAAAAGCAGAATTATTGCAGCTGTACCTCATTATAACAGTTAAAATCATAGGTAAAAATAAAATATTAATCAAATAAGTCTTCTCCTACCAAACAGTTGCCCAATATCACAAACCAGCATTTCAGATAAGCTCTGGAGACTCATATTTACAATCTATGGGAATTTATAGCTAACTAGGCTCCTTGGGATGACTAGTTTATAGCTAACTAGGCTCCTTGGGATGACTAGACTTTGCCAGTCCAAAATCTATCCATTCCTTCTAACAAACAGTGCAAAGGAGAAGTAAAAAAATATAATAATAAAATATAAATCAAAATAAATCTTCCTGTCGATAATCTGTCCCTTTCTTCCAACAGTGAAAATTAGAGGTAAAGATAAAATATAAATCAAAATAAATGTTATCTTACCAAGCAGTTGCACAATAAATCACAAACCAACATTGTATGGCTTTGGATAAGCTCTGCAGTGTCTTGTCCACAGTTTTGTGAATTTATTGCATACTAAGTCCTTTGGGAAGGCTAGAGTTTGCCTATCTAAAATCTATCCCCTTTTCCCAACAAAAACAGAAAATCAAAGATAGACAATAGAATTTAAATCAAAATAAATCATTCTGACAACAATCAAAAACATGAGTAGGAAATAAAATATAAATGAAAACAAATCTTCTCTTATCAAGCAATTGCACAATAAATCACAAACCAAAACTGCATGGTTTCAGATACGCTCTGGGATGTGCTGTCTATAGTATGTGTCATTTTTCTTTTTTTTCAATAATAAATCCTTATTCTTTTCCAATTGTTAATACAATACTACAACATATATACATTATATACATGAATGCTTCCAACAGTTGCATCAGATCATTATACATTGAGATAAAATTCTGAAAAGAGTATTAAAAGATCTAGTATCAATATACAGGCTTATCAATACTAACTTCCATATTAAGTATGCACTTCCAGGGGAGAATTGGATTAGAACATTAAGCTAACACAATGTTAAAGATTTGCTCCCATATTTTTGTATTATTTATATTTTTCTTATGATCTTTAATTAGTAATTTATGTGCTAAAATATGTTTTATCGCTACACTTTTAAAGTTTTCCCATGAAGTCTGAGATGGATTCAGCCAATTTGTAGCTATATAAAGCTTCATTAACAAGAAAATATTTATGAGTATGATCATTTGGGATCTGTCCAAATTATTCAAAGGAATATGAAGAATCATAAACTCCCAAGAAAGTGTGGACTGTTGATAACCCATTTTTTGTAATTGAATTTTTAAAGAATTCCAAAGTTTGCATATACATTTACAACTCCAGAACATGTCTAAAAGGTCAGCCATTTGAACGATACAATATGGACATTTAGGTGAATTTTTAGAGTTGAATTTATGCAGACTGAGACGAGTGTAATAAGCGTTGTTAAATATCATCAGCTGAGTAAATAATAACTTTTGAAGAGATACTGATTTTAAGGTTAAGTTAATTGCTTTCAATATTTTATTATCATCAATCAGTAATATTTTATCCTTCCAGTATTTTGATAAGAGTATTTGGTTTTTATATTTCATGTCTTTTGCCAAATTATATGAAGCCGTTATATATTTGGAGTCCTGCATAAGAGTTTGCCATAAGTTTGAACAAATGGATAAGTCTTCTTCTTTAATTTTGAAATTGCTAAAATAACTTATGGAAAGATCCTTTAATTGTCTCATTATAATTAAATAAGAGTTAGGAAGGCGCATCTCTCTTAACATGTCATGTATTGAGATACCAAGATAAGAATATAAATCAAGTTTGGTTAGATCAACTATAAGTGGGAATTTTTTAAGATCTATCAATTGATTACCGATTTTCAAATTTGGATTCTTGTGAAATGGTTGGAAAGTCATCATATATTGTAAGAGATTTAGTGATTTAAACAGGTTTTGTATTGTTATTATATATAATCTAATATGTTCCATCAAATCGTACAATTTAAAGGTATATTTATTTAAAAAAGGTAATGCCTTAGAGTTAATACCCAATCTAACAGCATGTTTATAATTCAGAACTAACCACTTGGGTGACCATTTAGTACTGGACATGTCAAAGTTAACCACTCGTAGAATTCTATTAGCATTTATTATTAAATAATATAATTCAAAATTCGGTAAGTCTAAACCACCCTTATTTTTCGGAGTCATCAATTTGTCATAAGATATTCTAGTTTTTCTAGGTTCCCATACAAATCTGACTAATTCCGTATGAATTTGTTTAAAGAATTTCCTAGAAATTGAGACTTGAGTAGCTCGAAAAATAAATAATATTCTGGGGAGTACATTCATTTTAATAATTGAAACATTTGCCATTATTGGTAATTTCAGATTATTCCATCTTTTTAAATCAGACAATATATGATCCCAAATTAGCTTAACATTGTTCACATAGAAGTCTCTATTATCTGTTGAAAAAACAATACCCAAATATTTTATTTTTCCTTCGGATTTTAACTGACCTACCAATGGTAAAAGCGAAAAAGGTTTAGGTGTCTTTAAAGGAAATAAATTGTTTTTTTTTAAACTTATTTTGTAATTAGATATTTCTGCAAAATCTTCCACTGCTTTTAGTATTTTATTGGTATCTGAAACAGGCGTTGTACAGTAAATATTAAGATCATCAGCAAAAGCAGCCATGGATATTTTAGTACCATATATTATTGGGGCATTATGATATGTATTTTGCTTAATATGTAGAAATAGTGGTTCTAAATATAAGTTGAATAATATAGGAGATAGTGGACATCCTTGATGGGTACCATTCTTAATTTGTATTCTTTTTGAGAAATTTTTATTAATGTATAGAGTTGTATAGGGATTATTATATAATTTTTTTAATGTTAAAATAAAGTCTTGGGGTATATTGAAATATGGTAAAATATCAAACAAAAATTTTAAATTAACTCTATCGAAAGCTTTTTGTGCATCAATTATGAGTGCGTAAACATTAAGATTTCTATGGCTGGCATAAGAAATTAGTGTATGAAGTGATAACGTATTATCAGTAGTTTGTCTGCCATTTATAAAACCAGCTTGGTTCATTAGATATTATTAAGTTTATTACCTTCTTCAATCTATTAGCTAAAATAGATGTCATAATTTTCATGTCTATATTTAAAAGTGAAATAGGCCTATAGTTATCCGGGTTTTGAAGATCTGCATTCTCTTTAGGTATAAGAATTGTTCTCGAAGCATTAAAGTGTGGATCATTAATTTTATTATTAATTATATAATTAAATACATGTGGAAGTATTTTACCTAATATATCACAAAAAGTTTTGTAAAATTCAGTAGTCAAACCATCCGGTCCTGGAGCTTTATGTGGTTTCAAATTATTAATTGTATCTCTTATCTCCTCAGAGGAAATTGGTTTAATTAAACCCACATGAGACTCATCACCAATTTTCGGAAAGATAATCTTCTGCAGAAAATCGTTATTAATCTTATTTGTAAGTAATCCCTGATGCTCGCCATAGATTTGAGAGAATATTAATTCAAATGTATTCATAATGTCTTCAGTATTGGTATAACTTTTATTATTAAACTGTATTTCAGGAATTTGAGAAGATATTTTTGATTGATTAATGATACGAGCTATTGCTTTTGATGAGGTCTGAATATGATTAGCGTGTTTTACCACTATTTTCTGTTCATAAAATGACAATTTAATATTTTGTAATAAGAAAAGATCCTTTTGCCATTTTAATAACTCCATTTCAGTTTGTTTATTATAGTTCCCAATTAAATCCTGATCTAATAGCTTAATTTTAGATTCCAGTTCTTGCATGTCTCTAGTTTGTATTTTCTTATAATAAGTAGCCTTTTGAAGAAAGATTCCTCTTGTTTGTGCTTTGGTCGTTGCCCATTCTATATCAGGTGGATGTCGGTGTTTGGAGAGATTACCTAGTAGAAGATTGAAGGTCTCTTGAACTTCTTTAGTTATATCTTCTTTATTTAATAAATTCGGATTTAGAGACCAATTATAACCTCTATGACACATACTGCATCTAGTGTCTTTGTTAAAAGTTAATGTGATTCTAGAATGATCAGATAAGTGTCGAGCTTGTATAGATACACAGGGATCTAAACTAATAAGTACATCTGAAATTAAGAAAAAATCAATCCTAGACCACATTTTATGACAACTTGAATAAAATGTGAAGTTATTTGAATTTATTTGATTGTTTGTGTATTTAAATGGGTCATATAATTTAAAATCTGTTTTAAGTTCCTTTAATGCTATTACTGCTTGATTATTAAAGGACCTGTGTGAACTTGATTTATCCAATTTGGGATCTTGGTATGTATTCCAGTCACCTCCTATTATTATATAACAATTATTATATTGATTCAGCATAAAATAAAGTGATGCTATAAAAAGTTGTTGATTGGTACACGGGGCATATATATTAAGAAGTAGAACAGGTTTATCATAAAGTGTAGATGAAAGAATCACATAACACCATCTTCCCTCTTTGTCTATTTTAAAATCTAGAATTTTCTCTTGATACTGATTTTTAATAATAATAGCCACTCCTGCACTATTAGTTGTCCCTTCTGAAGCTACAACCTTTCTAATCCATTTCTTATCCTTAAGAACAGCCCATTGGTCATTGGTCAAGTGGGTTTCTTGTAATAAAATAAAATATGCCTTTGACTGGAGAAATAAATGAAGAAATAATTTCCTTTTTTCAAGTTCTGGAGCCCTTTAGTATTCCATGAATCTATTATCCACATACTAAGATCTTTAATTCGTTTAAGGATACTTTAAAATTGAGAAACAGTACTAAATTCAAGTATATCAGCACAATATATATTGTCTGGAAGCAATCTTGACATCCCATCCCTAACCAGTGCCTATCCACTATTCCCCTGGACCAGGACATACATAGGTTTTTTACAATGTTAAAACTTTTATGGGTAAATAACCTTACTAAATATCTATTCTTTACCTTACAAAATATAACATCAAAAGCATGCAAAAAAACTATAAAAGCTAGATCTAATTCTACAAAGCCTAACCAAAACATTCCCTGATAAACACTGATAAATATCCACAGCTCTTGAACAAACTGTTTAGTTAAACCTATCAAATAAATGGTCTTAACTACACTTATAGTTACTGTCATACCTCACTAATAATTCTCATATATTATTACTTATACTAATTAGTTGTGTCTCATTAAGTTATCTAACAACCGTATTTAAATCTAAAGTAATCAAGCATGTGACACTACCCCTATTAAATAGTAGGATTATTAAATTAAAGATAATTCACCATATGTACTGTCAGTTGGAAGAGAGAAAAAAGAACTACAGAGAAAGCAAATGCTTAACATTTGAGTATAATATTAGATCTGACTTTATTTGTAAAGCCAAAATTATCTAGAATTGTAATGTCTGCAAATAAGGAGAATAAAAATAGAACTCTAACTTCACTTTACTGACTAATATAATTAAATTTATAAAATGATGACTGAGTAACACAATCCTCAAAATAGTCGGAACCACATGCCAGTATATAAGCAAGATAACCTTCATATTCCTGGAGAACCCACAATGTAATATCTTATGGTCTCTTTACCTACTAAGTATCCCAACACTAAATCCCCTTATTATCTAACCATTTGCAGTATTAGAACATATCAGTAATAAAAGAAAAACAAATAATAAAATATACTACAAGGTTATCAACACATCAACATTCAGCATAATATGCCTAAGGAAAAAGAATAACTATGGTAAAGCTGTATTACCTCTAAACAATCAGTTAATTAACACATTTTAAGCTACTACATTATTAACTCAATTGTATTCATACCTGAATGAATTCACAGTTCCCTTTAGACCAGTAAAACATTTTGCATACTTTAAATGTCCACGAATGCTCGTATTACAGTCTAAATAACTTTTCCCTTCTTCAACAGAGACTTTCCTGCTTCCTGAGCTTATAATCTTGTCCTCGAGTTCGCAATGGGGGAACCATTAAACGGACGGACTTCAGGATGCACCACTTCGAAAACGGACCCTCAGCAGCACCCAAAGGACTTCCTGTTGCTTCGTGAAGGGGCTCAGTTCGTAAGAGCCATAAAAGTTCGGAAAATCTTCGTAGACGATCTGGAGCTGTAAAAAAAAACTAAATAAACATTTACCAAGGGGCCTGGTGAAGAAAAGAGAGCAAACAAAGGATTTTAAAGCCTCAAGACGTAGTAACAATGGAATCCCAGCATCCACATTGCTGCAAATGGACTGGATGGCCAGATCAAGCTTCCGAAGCAGGAAGGGACTTAATCTTCAGAAAGGTAACTTTTGCTTCTTGTTTTGTAGATATGGAGTATTTGGAGCCATCAACTGTAAAAATTAATGTGTTAGGGTATTTCATTTGAAATTTGATATTCTTTTCAATGAGGAACTTGCAGTATGGAGATAATGCTTGTCTAGCTTGCCTTATTTGCAATGGTAAATCCTGGGCCATGGAAACGTTATTATTTTGCCACATAATATAACCTCCATTTTTTTTAACAGTTAAAATTATTTTGTTTACATCCTGGTAGTTGAGTATTTTGACGTATACTGGTCTAGGTATGTTTGAGGCTTTTGCTTCTCTGAGAGCTCTATGAGCTTTTTCTATAACTATTTGTTTAGCTATGTCAGAGTCATTGAACAATATTTCAAGTATTTGTCTAATGGTTGAAGTTAAATCATTGTATTGGATGGATTCTGGAATTCCTGTAATATTTATATTGTTCCTTCTGGATCGTGCCTCCAAGTCCAGAATTTTATTTTGCATAGACTGAATATCTAGGTCATGAATGTCTGTTTTTTTTGCAAGCAGTGTTATTCTGTCTTCATTTTCAGATATTCTGGCTTCTGATTTATCCATCCTTTTGAGAATTTGACTGCATGTAGTACCAAAAGATTGTACCTGGTTTGATAGTTTTTTCAAAGCTTCTTGGATGGGTAGCAAAGCAGTTTTAATATCTTCCATATTAGCCAGTTGATCCGGTTTATTTTTCATTCCAGCTTTTAAAAGTTCCTGCTGTTTTGTAATCTTCTGCCTTTTTGAAGTTAAATATTTTTCTGGTGACTGAAGTTCTGCTAATTTGGTTTTTGTTGTTGTTGTTTCCATATTTTTGTCTTCTTTTGACATTGTGAAGCAAAGCAGAACTTTAGTATAACTGAATGGTAAATAACCAAGGTTGCTACTCAGACAGTTCCTTTGTTAAGTACTCTGTTCAGAGTCAGTCAGTCAATCAGTTCCAATCCTGTTAATTTGTTTAATTCCCTCAAGTTCCTTCATGTCTCAAGCGATATTTAACTGTAGTGGTTTAAATTTAACCAACAATTAATGTAGAAAAGCTTGTAGTATATCCTCAGGGTTAGATTTTATTCCGAATATTTGAAGGGCTGTAGATATGCAGTGTCTACAGAATGGCGGCCATCTTTGAATCCCAGTATGTGTTAATTTATAGTTGACTAGGCCTCTTGGAAAGTCTAGAGTTTACCTCTCTAAAATCCAACCCTTTCTGACAACAACAAATAGGGAAATCAGAGGTCAAAAATGAAATATAACAAAAAGTAAATCTACTCTTACATGCAGTTGAACAATAAATCACAAACCGACACTGTATTGTTTCAGGACTAGCAGATGAGGATTTTTCATTTTTGGTTCCTGGCTCCCAGTAGATTATATAAAAAGGGTAGGTCCACCACTAATAAATTTTGGAAATGTAACATTGAACTGTTGTGAATGATATCAATTGTTTTGGGCTTGCTCTAGTGCTCAGATTAGATGAAGATAGTCCCAAGATGTCGTGAAGCATATTCTTGACAACTGAGCACCTTAGTCACAGGAATTCTTTGGATTTGGACTTGGGGAAAAATTGCAGCTGGGAATTGTAGGAAATGAGAGTACTATATGTACTGGCTTTTGCAGTCATGACAATGGGCAGGATTCACGAAGCCTCCGTGTAAGAGTTATAACTCTTACATGGAGGCTGCAGTTAAACGGAGTGATGTCAGCATGCTCTGCATATTCATGAGAGCATGCTGAATCACACCTAAGGCTAACACTGTCCATGTAAGACAGTAGGGGGCATGTCCGTAGGCCAAGGCCTGCACGCGGACACGCCCCCAGAAGAGTAAAAGTGCCCAAAGTAAACACCCATGACAGAGTCCATGGAAATGTGAATAAACACAACACAACACATGCCCCCACAGACTACAAACATAAAATGTACAAATGAACATCTTATAACTTTTTTTAAATTGTAAAGATGTTTGCCCGTGAGTGCGCTCGTTTGCGTGGGCGTGCCCGTAGCACAGCCACAGTTAGCAGTCAGTGGGAAAGCATATAAGAACTAAATATGCAAAGCAAGCCAAGAAGCAATAGCGTAGCAGTAGAGACGTCGGCTGAAGAGCAGGCATCCATGGTTCGAGCCCCCACAACATCAATTTTTTTTTTAGTAAAATAAGCATGAAACAAGTCCCTGACAAATATGTACACATATAAAATCACAATTTATGTAAAATGTAATGAAATAGTCCATTTATTTTGAAGAAATGTGAGGTAACAAAACAATAGAAAATGCCAGATGTGCCTGTAGATGAGCTACAGTTTAACAAGGTGAGTGCATCTGCCCGTAGCTGAGCAGTGGTTTAACAGGTGGAAAATGAGTGCCCGTAGCTGAGCAGGGGTTTAACAGGTGCAAAATGAGTGCCCATAGCTGAGCAGTGGTTTCACACACTGAAACTGTGTGACCCTAGCTGAGCTGAGCGTAATATACGTGCTGACAGCCAAATGAGGCGTGAACCAGCGCACCCCGTTTGCGCGGAGCTGCGCACCGCGCTAACAAGCTAACCGACGGGCAACGTTGAGCAAGCTATAACAAAACTGCCTTTACACAGACACACACCCTAGCCTGTCTAGACAGTCATAAGCAGTGGCCAGGTTCAAACCCAGGATACCATGCACCATAGTCAAGGTACTGAACCACTAAGCCACGACAGCTGTATTCAGAAATGCAGTAATAGCAAATATATAGGAATGAATAGAAAGTGGAGCATGACAAAGCAGGTTTTGTGAAGTGGATACAATTCCAAAATGGCCAATCACAGATAAGTGCGGGAAAAACAGCATATATAAGCCCCATAGGTGGGAACACACAGCATAAACGATTGTAGAACTGATTTGCAGCCAGAATGTCAGGTGTAGGTGAGGGTAGTTGCTTTCGAGCACAGAGTGGGGCATTAAGGAGTCCAGATACATGGTCTGGCTCCTAGTCCACAATCATGAGGCCCAACTCATGCAGGGCCAGGTCTTGTGGGGAGCATATAGGGCTGAGGCGTGGGACCGGTTGGCTCATGATCTCACCAGTGCCACAGGGATTCCAAGGACTGGTGAGCAGGTCCGTCACCACCATGCGGACCTGAAGAGACGCAAGCAGGACCAATTGAACCTTTGGATACAGGAGGCCTGGCAAATGCCCAATGCCCCAGTACTGAGTAAGTTACATTTAATTATGTATGTAAGAAATTAAATTAGCTGATATTATGGAGATGTGTATTCCAATTTTACTTCATTTATATTACAGCTGCAGGTGTCCGTTCTGCAAACCGCAGAGCCTATGGCGATAGGCTGGAGCGGTTGCGCCACCAGGCAGGTCAGTAATCCACTCCCAGTAACTGTAAAGAAATATCAAAGTATGACAGTTAGCAAAAGAGTGCAGTGTAGTCACTAAGTAATAAAATGTGCAAGTAACAGTGTAAAAGTGTTTGCAAGTATTGCTTGATTACAAAAGTGTGTTGCAGTCTGTAATCCAAACAGAAAAATGAAAATGTCTGAAATAAAGTCTGAAATAAAGATGCCCCACCTGTAATATAATAGTACACAACCTGCAGCAGGCTGAAAAGTACAGCTGCGGAAGATGAGTAAATCACATGTGTGAAATATATCCCTGTTGAAATATTGAAACATGACAGAAGTGAGACTGCTAGAAAGGATTGCAATAACTACAGGTAAAACATGTCAATAAAGCCTAGAAGTAAGTACCATCCTGAATAGTAAAATGAAAACAAGTGAGAGAGTGTGAGAAAGAGTTATGGATCCACCAATAAAGTAGTAAGAACCCCTGAATAAAGTATACTGCAGTCAGTACAGAATGAAATGAATGTGACAAGTAGAACCAAACTGCAAAATGTGTCCAAAGTGTTGCTGCAGCTGGAATGTGTATCCCAAAATCTGGATATGTTGCTCTCAGTCTGCAATATGCAGATAGTATGATTGTCTGAAATATCAAACATCCACAGTTGTCTATAGCTATATAAAGCAAATGCAGCAGGATGATGTAGCTGAACAAAGCCAGATATGAATGTGTATGAATAACAATAAAATGTATATTGATGTAGCAGTAACAGTCCTATCACCAAATTGAAGTAGTTATCATACTGGAAACTGTAGTTAGAACAGTAGTGTGTATATATCTGTAGCTATTAGAAATGTACAGCATATGTATTTGTATTTGAAGGTGTTAATATTTTTTTCACCCCACCCTATAACCACATATAATCCATTCCACGTGAAATTGGTATGTGCAATCACAATTAACACCCCTGGACATTTGTCCTGTTGGGTCATAAATATTTGCATGTCCATTGATGCATCTGCCCTGTTCATACATCCAAACCTGATGGCCTGTTGCCATCAATCAACCCTGCATGTTGTTGGACTGTGTATTGCTGTTCAAATTATGCATGTGTTATGCTCACTGTTCAATGGTGTGAATATCTGGGTGTTTGGTTAATGGGAATACTAATGCATGCTGTTACAACTAATTGCGAATGGTATTGTATGTTAATAACCCAAACTGTCATGAAATAATGCAAAACATAGGATGACAGGGAAGGCGGGTTCCAGCGGACCCACCTCTCCCACCTCAGCTGGCGAGTGCAACTGGCACTAGTGCCCAGTCTGGATCCTCCTCTGGTGGCCCTGTGCTACCTGTGGGTGGAAGCGCTGCAGGGGATGGGGCCCGTCCCCCCTCTGCAAGCGTGGCTGTAGGAGAACTACCACTCACCCTCCGTAGCGTCTGGAATGTGGTGCGTAGGGAGATCCAGGACTCTGTTCTTGGGCCCCAACGCCAGCTTGAGGCACAGGTAGCACAACTTATGGGCATGCCTGTTGCCTGGCCTACACAGCCACCAGCACAGCCCCATTCTGGGCAGTGAAGGAACAGTGGCAACTGCCCATGGGTGGGGATATCAGTTCCACTGTTGCCATCTGTGGGCTCATGGGCTCTGGATATCCAAACCTCCATCCCCGTCAATTGTGTAACCCCCCTCACACATGTATGCGTCTTGTTTGTCTTGTCTGTTGACCTACCGAACCTACATCCCCAGCTGTACCGACTTCCTTCACCTGACATACCACTCTCACCTGAAAAAAAAAAAAAAAAAGGGCACTCTGTACCCACAAAAAAATTACGCCCCATACATAGCTGCCCATTCCGCACATATGTCTGCCAGACATGGAAACTATCAATTACAATTGGCTGTACAACAAGTATTATTGTTGTCCTTACACCTCTCTCAGGGGTGGAAGGTATCAAATGTCACACCAAATTACAAACATATGCACAGATGTTGCTGATGAAGAAATGGGCAGCTATGGGCCTTACCAACATCCCTCCTGCAAAACCCAAGCTTGTTTCCCTACTGTCTTACCCTGTTTGTGACCCCTTTTTCACCACTTTCCTGTCTCCACATTTTCATTTCTTTCAAAGAAAATAGTGCGGGTGTGCGCAAGAGTAAGCATGTTTAAGCGGTTGTAAGCGGGTGTGCGCAGAGCTGAATGCCAGTGCGCATGCGTGAGCTCAGCGCAAACCAGCGCTAACCCGGTTACAACTGCTTAAAAGTGCCTTAGGCACTCTGATTGACAGGTCCTGTAGTCAGTTCAAAAGCAAAATAGAATGCCACTGTCAGTCCCGAACCCAGGACCTTGGAAACAGTAGCCTGCATGACTTACCACTAAGCCATGACTGTTATATATGAACATTGTGCTAAAATAAATATATCATGTAATAGTAGGAATGAATGTAAAGGGAATATAGGATGTGTAGTACACAAAGCATGTCATTTAGAATTACTGTTAAAACTAGTGGATTTCCATAATAGTAGTGTGTGAACAGAAACAGCCATGCTAGTTGGTAGCTAGTAGGTAATAATGTCACTGTAGCACCTTGCAAGCCACACACATACTCACAGCAGGATAATCACTGCCCATACCCCACAACCTCTTACAGGAACACATCCGGACCAAATAATAAAATATGTGGAGCAAAGGGCCAAAACCAGGGACACATTACAAATAATGTTACAACAAACTTAGACAGTTCAGAGAGTAACAGGTTCTGCATTTTGTGGGATGTTTGGAAGGGTATGAAGTCTGAAACTTGAATGTTTGTCACTATATTCTGACTTGAGCCCAGAGTGATTTGCCAGAAAAAGCTGTGCATGAGATATTGACCAAAATATGAGGCAGAAATGTGGACAACCTGCAAATATTTGTACACATGAGAGGTCTGACACCACCATATTTGAATAGTTAAGCGCCTAGACATAGCAACAGTGAATGACTTACAGGGATGCCCCACAGACTCCATGTGAAATGTACAAACAGTAGGCAGAAAGGTGTTACAACACATGCAATGGTAACTATGGAGTCCTGAAAGTATGCACCACTTGCATGGCAGAAAAAGTGTAGTAATACATATGCTTATGCTATCCCACAGTCACAACTGCAGCATACCAGACAATTTAATGGGTGTACCCCACTGATATGTACCATTCCATGAGGCAGATAACAGATGCACCTGAGAGTCTCTGGGGCCTGCTCAGCAGCATACTCAAATACCCTAATGGATGTCAAGGCCCACACCATGGCCAGACCACACTGCATGCTGTAACACCCTAGCAGATATAGCAAGCATTCCAAGGTGTGAATGTACATGGAAAATAGGAAAGCCACAGCAGCACACTACAGTCAGGACACCTAGCAGGCATACAAGTAGTGACTGTAAAGGGCAAATATTGAAGCCATAGCAACAAAGTGCAAGAAAAAGTGCAAGGAAAGCACACACACACACACATTAACAGTAGTAGTAGTCGTAGGTGTCAGTGTACATACACAGTTAGTACAGGACACTGGAGAAATGAATGGAGGAATGTTAATCTACAACACAGCTGGAAATATGAGAAAGATACCAACATTTACACTCTCAGAAAATTGTCCACAGCATACCAGCATGGTCCCTGCCCTTAAAATCTGAAAGGGCTATGCCTATCTCACATACCTTTTTATAGCACTGATCTGAAATCACAGTGAGAACGGCAATCAGTACATAACTGGCTGCATGCAATTAGCAAATGCTGGCTAACAATTGGTGCAGAGGCCATCACATGGACATATGCAGATACCTACAAAAGTATGCTGTACTCCCAGTCCACACATGCAATACTTTCATTGCACCCTGAGGAGGAAGTGAGAGACAGACAGAGAGAGAGAGAGAGAGAGAGAGACAGACAGAGAAAGAGACAGAGACAGAGAAAAACGAAATTAAACATACACAAACAAAACTGTTCAGCACAGCTACCTGAAAGCTGACAACTGGCAAGTGGAGCAGCAGGACACAAAACCAGACGGCAACACAAGCAGCTGTGACAAACACAGGTAATGTAAAGTAATACTATAAAGGTCTACATACTGTGAACCCTCCATATGTGTCATTGGTCTGTATCCATATGTACATGAAGATGTGCAAAGGGCAGGGGACATACAGAAACTATCAGTGAAGGCTGTACATACATTTGTATGTGAGAGCATCTATGTGCACATATCAATGTAGGTTGAATGTAGGTTGTAGTGCAATGTACAAAGTAGGTTTCACAGTTATGTATGTTTAGCAGTATGTTAGTGTGTGTATACAGTATGGTAGACAAACATGTTGATATACCTGTCTATCATATGGATACGTATGTATGTCAAAATATGTATGTATGTATGTATATATATATATATATATATATATATATATATATATATATATATATATGTAATATGCATATATGTATACATACATACATAGAGAGAGATGTAGGAATACATAGACAGATGTAGATAGATAGAATATGTACAAACATATATATGTAATAGACATATACAGATATAGATATATGTAGATACATATACATAGGCAGACTGATCTGACTATCTACAGGTATGACTGTATATGATGACCTCAACACCCCCTGTCCCACCCCCTCTGTCACTCTCACCCCCTCTGTGACACACACCCCCTCCCCATATCTATAGCAATAAATGTACATCAATATATATATATATATATATATATATATGTGTGTGTATATGTATACAGACATATATATATATATATATATATATATACATATAGATATATCTATATACACATATATATATATAGAGAGAGAGAGAGAGAGAGAGAGAGAGAGAGATTCTGAGTGAGGCACATGTGTACAGATGTATTGAAACAGGTGCCTGGTGACAAAGGCATGGAGTGAACACCAGTGTTAAAACTGGAGTACCATACCCCATTTCAAATCACCTACACCAGTAACCACCAGATATGTGTTTGGCTGCCCACCACTGCATGTGTCAGGGGTGAACAGGGTCATAAATGTGTACAATAGTCTCCCTAATGATATTCACAGTGGCACACTATTCCTGGAATACCTGCACATGGTATGTGTCAGCAGACATGGTGTGTCAGCTATGGACATGTAGGTCAGTGTACCCCTCCACACCACATAATGGCTGCCATGGTATGTACCTCACATGACAGCTACAGATATGGAGAAGGACACAGTGACATGTACAACACTGAGACAATGCACTCAAACACATTACCAATGCACAGTGACTGACAACACCACAGAGTACACACATACTACCCACATAGAAGTTACCACTCCTGGATTTACATACGTAAGTCACACCCATAACAGATGTCCAACAACCATAGTAACACCTCACACCATCCACAACCTAAATGACTGCTGTGTGTCGTCCATGCCACTGCAATAGAGAGCACATGTAGAGGTAAAGGTTCCTACCCACAGATAAGACATACCCTGCAATAAACCACACAGTGTTAAGAAGCAAGACTCCCCATGAGTACATGTCACACATACCCCTGCTGAATGTTAGTCAGATAGGTAATATGCCGTATGAGTCACCCTGTGTAACTGTGTGACAGCAGCAGGTACCATCACACCACATGTGTCACAATGGTCAGGGTAGCAGAACAGTATGCTGCTGTAGTCCCAGGGGCAATAGCATATTGTATAATATTGTATTGTAATGTATTGTATTGTGTTGTATTGTATTGGTATGTTGAAGTGCCTCCTTCGTGGAGTGGAACCACTGCTGCTGTGCGCCAGTGTACAGGTACATATCCTGTAGTCAGGCTAGTGTTACATAGCACTTCTATATGTGTGTTTAGCTCCTGTCAGAGTTCATGTAGCATGCAACCGGGGATACCATCAGGTCCCAGTCATGTTGTGTATTCTGCTTTCCTGAAGGCGGCTCTCACCTGGACATCTGTGATGACAGGGAGGTTACAGTCAGCTGGGATAACTATGTCATATTTTGGGGGAGAGGGAGGGGTGACACCTGCACTGAACCTGTCTGCCACAATGTTGTCAATATCTGTGGTTTCAGTGAATTATTTGTTGTTGTGTACTAACTATGAGCATAGAGGAGGATTCTGACCAGGTTGCTAACATAACTGAAGAAGGCCTTCTGGTTATCTGTAGTGTCCCTCTTGATTTCCCTCTCAAAGTTGCCCATGGATGTTTGTATGAGGGAAAATAGATCCTTACTAGTTCTGCTCAGACATGCCTTCCCTTTATGGAATTATGCTCTGTCTTGCAGTAGCTTCCATCTTTTGTAATACAATCTGTCTATGGCTGGGGTCCACCAGACAGGATGCTGTCCCTTTGTGGAGAGTGTCTTGGTCATATATGGGATTGCATGATCCATGCATTCTCGGAGATGTCCGTAGAAAGCATTTGTGTAGGGGTCAGCATTGTGGGTTGTGTCTTCCACTGGCCCAGTGGGCTGAAAGGATACCATGTCACTGTTACAAAGTGTAAAGTTTGCATCTGCAATGTTATTCACTGTAGTCGTTTGTGCTGGTGGTGGAGGTGGGATATATATATCCAGGGCAATTAGTTTGTGGTCAGCTCACAGTAGTTGATGATGTAGGCCATACAGTACCTAGATACAAACCCCCAGAGTGAGGAGGTGCTCTGGACCTGAATCAGTGTTCTGACTGCTGGGGTTTGGTAGTATGTCGTATGGAGTGTGCCAGGTACTGTTGCACAGTTGCTGGCTGGGCACTGATACCTGGCCATTTACATGTGTATCCACCAATAGACAGACAGATGCTATATATGTGAGATATGTTGTATCATAACAGTCGAGTAGCATGTGTAGTATGTGTGCCAAATTCTGCTGACATATATTGCTGATATCAGGTTATTTTCTTTTTCAGGTACATGGCTCACCCGCGAAATCCAGCTTACTCCGCAGCTGAGGATGAGGAGATACACCAGAGCCTGGTGCGGGATTATGCAATACTCTTTTCCCGCACCAGCCAGAATCAGCAGGAGAGGGCTGCACTGTGGCAAGACCTGGTCCATCGGGTAAATGACATAGGCACGCATAATAGGACATATGAGCAGGTACGAGATCACTGCAGTGATTTAATCAGAAATGTCCGTCAGCGTGCGTCGGATATCCACAGGCAACAGGTCGCCACAGGTGGTGGGGTGGCTACACATCCCCCACTCACCAGACTGGAGGGACTACTCATGAGTGTAGTGGCTCCAGTCCGCCAGCAACAACAACAGCAGCAGACATGCATTATGATGGAGGCTGGAGCCACGCAGCAGCAAGACTATGAGTGTGCAGGTAACATGCCATATGTATAGTTGACTGTTGTGTACACTGGTAGTTAATGCATGTGTGAGGTGTGTCCTTGGTTTGTAGCTGTCATCATAGTATTTAATGTGCAAGTGTGATATCCTCAATATTAGCAGCTGACCTGTGAAAGGCGACTGTTGTACTACTGACCTGTATCATACTCAGTAAAAATGGCACAGTTGTGCCCACTGACATTAGTTTCCTCACTTCTGCAGGTCCCTCCGGTGTAACAGCAATGCAGCCTATCCATGCTGGTGAGTGTGTATTAACAATACCTGTAATAGTCTTGATAGTAATAGTAATATTAGGCTCACTTAATAGTGCTCTTTGTATGCATGCAGGTGTGTCTGTGTCTGTGTGTTGATATCACGCATACTGAGTAGTGTACAATTGTGTGCAACTGTGTGCATGTGTACGTGTGCATGTGTGCACGACTGGTACAGGACACACAGGAGCACCTTAGCACTGCAAGCTCACATCTCATACCATGCTAGACAGCCCCAACAGACAAAACTAACTGTCACAGGAGGGAGAGTCCCCATACATGTCAGGGATACTGTGGTGGCAGACCAGGTAGCATACATCCTACTAAGTATGGAACCACTGAGTGAAGGCTCAGTGTCTGTTATTTGACATGTGTATTACTGCAGGTATGAGCACATGGGTTTCCATCCAGTTATTGTACATCCTGACAGTACATAGTCTGTACACTTGTGTGTGCTGAGACTGGATCCTAGCCATCTGACCTGTGTATTTCCACGTTCATGTGCATAGTGCCTGCATATTTGCAGTGTTACCTACTGGAAGTGGTACAGCTTGTTTGTTGTACAATGGACTACATGCAGCCCTGCTTACTGTAGCTTTGTTTGCATGCATGTTTGCTTGCAATTACCCTGGAATACTGATCCCACCTGCAATGCATAGTTACAGAGCTTCTGTGGACTCCTAGTGACATCTGCATAGCTTACTATATGTATGTCCATGTCTCACTTGACAGAATGTCACTGTTTGTCCTGTTCACATGTACGTTGTCTGTGACACATTGCATATGACTTACCTGGCATGTGTCCACATGAGCAGTCATATATGCTACTGCTAACTAATCACAGGCACTACACCCTCACATGTTCATCTTCTGTTGAACCACCTGCTTCACTAGGGACGGCTTGCACCTGTCACCCCTGGGCTTTCGGATATTGGCAAAGGCTCTTGCTACCCCCATAGTGCCTTTGTTAGGCAAGGCTCAAATGACAAACCCACCTTAAAAGGTATCACAAGGTATTAGAAACTAAGAGTAATGCTACCCAACGCCAGAAGTCTAAACCTCAAGATGCATGCACTCGAAACTCTCCTTAGCATGGAGAACATTGATATCTGTGCAGTAACAGATGCCTGGTTCAGGGCTACTGAGAGCACCCCAGCACTACCAGGTTATACCTCATACCATGCTTTTCAGCCCCAAAACTTGGAATGAACCACAAAAGGAGGGGGAGTATTGATATTCATCAAAGATACCCACACCTCCAGGTTGGTGGCAAAGCACCAAGCATCAGAGACTATCCATGTGCAACTAACAATGGGTGAAACTGCCTTCCAGGTTATAGCCTGCTACAGACCACCCTCCCAAACCCAAGAACTGCACTCGGCCTTCCTGAGAACAGTGGAAAATATGAAGGTCTCTCCAAACACCATTATATTGGGCGACATCAACTACCCAAACATAGACTGGGAGCATGACTCTAGCTCCAACACCCTAGGCCAAAGATTCCTAGAATTATGAGCTCAAATGCTATGGAACAACTTGTTACCACTCCCACAAGAAGGGGAAACATACTGGACCTGATCATCACCAACATGGGGACTCTATGCTCCAGACCAGAAGTGTATCCCTCACTGGTAAGATCAGACCATAAACTAATCTCACTGGATATTCACATCCTAACCCCACCCCCTGCCCAGAACACCACAGTGAACAACTTCTCTAAAGCAAATTCACACTCCTCAAAACTGAGGTGGAAACCTTCAAAGCCCCCGGGCCTGTGGAAACTACAGACCAGACCGCAGATTCCTCTATAAATGCATTCTATGGACACCTTCAGGAATGCATGGATCATGTGATCCCGAATAAAACCAAGACCCAATCCTCCAAAGGCAGACCCCAGCCATAAACAAACTACACAATAGAAGGAGGAAGCTACTAAATGATACAGCAAAATCCCAAAAGGGGAAGGCATCACTGATCAGTATTAGCAAATAACTACAGGCACTCATAGGATTGTCTAAGGCCAGCTTCGAGAGAAATTGCACAGGACACTAAGGATAATCACAAGGCTTTCTTTAGTTATGTTAGGAACCTGGGTGGTAATTCCCAGATATGCTCAGAGGTAGTCCAAAATGTCAATAGAAACACCAAACCCACAGACATTGTCAACATTCTAGCTGACAGGTTCAGCGCAAACTTCTCCCCCCCCTCCACACCGAAAGGGCAAATATGTATCCCAACAGAGTGCTGCCCCCCCTGACTTCTCAGATGCTCAGGTAAGAGCCACCCTCTCCAAAGCAATACACACTGCATCAATGGGACTAGACCGTGTCCCGGGTTGTGTCCTACATGAACTCCAAGAAGAGCTACAACCAAACATAAAACTGCTGTTCAATCCCAGCCTTACTACAGGATATGTAGCCAAAGAGTGGCATACAGCAACAGTGGTCCCTCTACAGAAAGGTGGTGCCTCAATGGATCCTGGACACTATCACCCCATAAGCCACACTAGCTCGCTCTGCAGAGCTATGGAAAGGATCATCATGGACCTCATAAATAAAGATATTGGGGACCTACAGACACTGGATCATACCCAGTTTGGCTTTGTTAAGGGCAGATCCTGCCTCTCAAACCTGGTTGATTTCTTTGAAACAGTCACCAAGGCCATTGACGAGAGGAAGGTGGTCCACACAGCCTAAATGGACCTCGCAAAAGCCTTCGATACAATACCCCACTCGGGCAGTCTAGAGAAGCTCACCAGCTTAAATATAAGCCCCTATGTCACTAGATGGATTGCACACTGGCTCAAGGACAGAACCCACATCATTAGAATTGCTGGAGCCATGCCAGACTCCAAACCAGTTACAAGTGGTGTCCCACAAGGCTCAGTCCTAGGACCTCTCTTGTTTGGTATATATTTATCGGAGGTACAGGCCAACATGGAAGGACTGTGGCTGACCAAATATGCAGATGACTGCAAACTGGCCACCATAATCGACTCTCCAGCTGACACAAGCATCCTCCAAAAGGGCCTCATAGGAACAGACAACTTGTGCCAGAGCCATGGCCTCAAGCTGAATGCAAAAAAGTGTATAGTCATCCTCTTTGGCAAAAACAAAGTGCCCACAAAGTACCACATAGGTGGTAATCCTTTAAGTACAGAAGAAGTAATTAGGGACCTGGGGACCCAAGTTGATAGCAATCTCTCATTTGACAACCATGTGGTCAAAGTGGTTAGAAAGACATTTTATATAGCCCACCCCATCATGAAGGGATTCACATCTAGATCAGGGGTAGACATCGTGCCTCTTTACTCATCCCTCATCAGGCCCATAATTGAGTACAATGCCCCTGTTGGGCTGTAGCTTACCAGACACCTGCAGCAACTGGAAAGACCCCAAAAGTACCTCACCAAAAGGATCAAAGGGCTCAAATAGATGCCATATGCTGACCGGTTAAAGAAACCCCAGCTCTACTCAGTGGCATACCGCCTGTTCAGAGGCGATCTGTGCCTGATGTATAAAGCCATGTCAAACCCGGAATTAATGGGCATGCTGCACCTGAGAATATCCAAATCCCATTGAGCTACACGCTTGAGAGACTTGAACCTCAGCACTGAAATAAATAGGACATGCTGGAGGGACAGATTCATAACCCAGAGGCTCACTTCACCCTGGAATAAAATCCCAGTCCAGGTTAGGCAGAGTCCCTCATTGACTCTCTTCAAGAGGAATCTTGATGAGTGGATGGGACATTGTAGGTTTACCCCGGGTATCACTTCTGTGTCACTGTTAGACAAAGGCACAGTATACTAACCTCGAAAAAGGGCATGGCACGATATATTTACAATGGATGGCGACAGCCAAACACATTCTGGCTAGGTTTATAAATGCCCTAGGGCAGATAGCCTAGTATGAACCTATGAACTTATGACCTTGTTCCCCATTGGCCCTATGTGCTGTTAATCACCATGGCAATCACAATACTATGGTAGCATGTGCAAAGGTCAGTTGTCAGTCACCTCTATGGTACAGTTGTGGAATATGTGGGTCATGTGGCAATGTCACAGCTGCCACATGTACACAGTCAACCCTCTCCCCTACACATGGACGTACAACACATGTATGAGATGGAACCACATAGCCAAACTGGGGACTAAGCACTCTGAACCCAGTACTGGCATAACTTGTCAGGTGGCATGAAATACTACAGTGACTACAATACCAGTCTGATGTAGACCTACACTGACAGCAATACAAGCACGTGAACACACTGGGCCATTCGTGGAGCCTAAGAATAGCATCCTGCCTGAGCGGCAGACACCTCTGCAGCTGGCACACAGGCATACGTTATGCCAGAATATATCACGCATAACACATAGCACACAAATCCTGTGTGCCAAACAGTCACAGCCTGTACGGCTAGACAACACACCTGCCACAGTTGTGTTAGGTACCTTTATTGTCCGGTACAGTGAGGTCACGCTCACCAGGCTGGACAAGGTGAAGGTCACAGTGATATGCCCGTGGGGCACTATGGTCCACCACATAACACAAGCATACAGGTCAGTCAGAGGCACGGACACATATGACTCAGTCATTGTCCATGCCACATACCTTCTCCTGCTGTACTTATAGGGTGCTGACATCATCAGTGCTTAGAAAGGGGAATGTGCATCCTGTAGTGTGTTCTCCTAGTTGCCAAAAGGGACATTTTCACACACAATTGCACACACACTAACCCCACTCATCCTAACACACACACTTGCCATTTGCAGGATTCAAACCCCTACCAAACTATGTTATGACACTCAAGACAGCTGCATTAGCAGGGCGCGCTATTCACATTACTGGAAGGTTTTCTTTCTCCTGCTGTACTTATAGGGTGCTGACATCATCAGTGTTTAGAAAGGGCAATGTGCATCCTGTAGTGTGTTCTCCTAGTTGCCAAAAGGGACCTTCCCCTCATACAGAATTGCACACACACTAACCCCACTTATCCAAACACACACCTTTGGCACTTGCAGGATTCAAACCCCTACCTAACTATGTTATGACACTCGAGACAGACACATTAGCAGAGCACGCTATTTGCATTACTGGGAAGTTTCTCTTCTCCTGCTGTACTTATAGGGTGCTGACATCATCAGTGTTTAGAAAGGGGAATGTGCATCCTGTAGTGTGTTCTCCAAGTTGCCAAAAGGGACACCTTTTTCATACAGACTTGCACACACACTGACCCCCTCCACACATAATGAGCTTTTGCAGGATTCAAACCCCTATCTAACTATGCTATGACACTCGAGACGGACACATTAGCAGAGCACGCTATTCACATTACTCAGAGGTTTCTCTTCTCCTGCTGTACTTATAGGGTGCTGACATCATCAGTGTTTAGAAAGGGGAATGTGCATCCTGTAGTGTGTTTTCCCAGTTGCCAAAAGTGACATTTCCATCACACAGACCAGCCCCACTCACACACACCCACTGAACATTTGCAAGATTCAAACCCCTACCTAACTACGTTATGACACTCGAGACTGAGACATTAGCAGAGCGCACTATCCGGATTAGTAGGCATCTGTTCTGCACCTGCAGTATTTATAGGGTGCTGCCATCATTATTTCTACAGAGGTATGTACATCTAGTACTACCTGTCAGGCGGGGGATAGCATATATATGCATTTGCAGCCACCTACGTCAGGGTCAGATATGCACATGGCACTGGCAGGTTATGTTTTATACCATGCTTCGTGACCACAGGACCTGTAACACACAACACAACCAGTCCTGACCACCCCTCCCACATCCAGGACACACACTTTGCTTCCCTGGGCACAGTGCCAAGATATGCAGGTGTTCACATACACCATTCCAGTTGTTAACGTCAGGTACAGGCATATTGTGTGTGGGAACTACTCAGGCCTCTACAACATTACCCTACAGCCACTACAATTTTTGAGTCCATGTGCTATGGCAGAACCACTCACCACAGCCACAAGGGAGAATACATATTGCACCTGACCATCTACAACATGGGTACTCACTGTTCCACACCAGAGGTAGACCACCATTGTTGATATCTGACCATACCCACCTTTCCCTGGCCATCCATATCCCATCCCCACCCCCCAGGCAAGGTTGTCACTGCAAACAAACTGTATTTATCAAAAGCAGACTTTACACTTGTGAAGACTGGGATGGAAGACTTCAAAGGACCCATGCTGGGGGAGTATACAGGCCACTCTGCATAACCCTTGGCAATTGCATTCTATGAGCATGTGGAAGGTTTGCATTGATCATGCTATCCCAAATATACCCATGACTGCTCCACAACAGGACACCTGTCAGATGTACACCAGCCATATATGAGCTGTCCAACAGAGTGAGCTAATACATTGCAGAGCAGTAGCCCACAGAGGGAGGACATCTCTGAAAAGTACCGGCATGACACTTCAATCCCTCATAATCATCAGGACACAGTGTTGACAGTGAAATTGTCCAGGCAATGCAGATAAGGCTCCCCTCAGTCTGTTATTGACGCCCACTTACTGTTAGAGGTCCTCAGCAACCCTCTTCCAGCACACACCAACAACATGGCTGTGGCTTAACAAATTCAAACCCTGGGATCTCCACTGTGTCCCTGCTTGACAGAGGCACAGCACACTAGCCTCACATGGTGCCTTATGTGACCTACTTTACAGTGGCACAGTAGACTACTGTACTGGGGAGGCAGACGCCAAGCACACTCTGGCTAAGCCGTCATTCCCTAGGGCAAACAGCCTAGTGTTGACCTCTACACCCATATGTTTAATTGTCAAATGCACATTATTTGTTGCTGATAGACTGTTTGCAGGTCTTTATTGCCATAGCATTCCCTGTTTGTATGAACAACTTGTGTATCTGTGGAAGATGTTTGAATATGGGAGGGATCCACTATATCACGTATGTCTCTGTAGTCATTTAACTGTGTGCACTGGGCAGATTGCTGTAATGTGGTTGGTTCCTGGAATAACACGTACAAATACCAGATATGTATGGCCAACTGCTAAACTGAGATTTGGCCTAAGTGTGTGAGCATGCCCAGTTAAGCCTTCCCATGGCATGTTGTCTAACATATGTCTCATTTATCAAAGTGTGTGAGCATGCCCAGTGTGAGCTTTCCATATGTTGAACTCTGCAGCCCACCACATTTGTGGATGAGTGTGAACTTCAACAAATATCTCCCGTTTATGGTTGTGTGTTGTGTGTCATGTTGTGTAGTTACTGTCTGACTGCTTTGTGTGTGAACACAACAGGGATTATACTGTGCCTGCAGGGTTTGCATGGGATACTTTGCATACAGTTGTCAACATCCTTTCATACTGACCTAACACTGTAGTACCGTATAGTGTACTGGTTCAGTACTTTGACTGTGGTGGACAGTATCCTGGGCGTTAGTCCTATCACTGCTTTACATTTCTATAGTGAGCACAACAGCCTGGTTAGGGGCCAGTTGTGCACATCTGACCATGTTGCATTATGTTCAGATATGAACTACTTAAACCAGGCTTGTCCAACATCGGTAGTGCATTCCACAATATAGGTGTACATTTGCAAAAACTAGCAATGTGCCCTAGGCCATTTCTAATGCCAGTCGGAGAGTGTGTTTGTCCTTCGACACACATTGTAAGTGGAGTTTGCCATGACATATGTCATGGTTAGTATACTGTGCCTCTGTCTACCTGTGATATAACAGTGATACCCAGGGTAAACCTACCATCTCCCATCCACTCATCAAGATTCCTCTTGAGGAGAATCGATGAGTGACTCTATGGATAGCCTGTACTGGGAGTTTACTCATGAGTGGGGGTGGCTTCTGTGTTATGGATCATGCAGTACAGCTTGTCCTATGTATGTCAGTGCTGGGGTTCAGGTCTCTCATGTGCATAGCTCACTGCCATTCAGATTGTACAAGGTGCAGCATGTTTATTGATTCCAGCTTGGACATGGCTTTATACATCAGGCACAGCTTGCCTCTGGGTGGGCAGTATGGCAGTGTGTGTAGCTGCAGTTTGTTTAATTAGGCAACACATGGCATCTGTGCAAGCTCTTTGATACTCCTGGTGAGGTACTGTTGGGGACTTTATAGTTGATGGAGGTGTCTGCTGAGGTACATCCCACAGGGGCTATTGTAGTCAATTGTAACGCTGATGAAGGATGACTGCAGAGCCACAATGACCTCCCCTTATCTAGATCTGACAACCTTCATGATTAGGTGGGTATATGGTATGTTTCTGTAAACACTACAGCCACATGTTTGTCCAATGCAGGATATCTATCACCTTGTGTCCCCAGGTCTCTCATTACATGTTAAGTACGTAATGAGTTAACACCTATGTGGTAATTAGTGGGCACTTACTGTATATCCATGGGGGTTGACTATACACTTTTCTGCAATTAGCTTGCTGACATGACTATGGCACCAGTTGTCTGTTTCTATGTGGCCCTTTTGTGGGATGCTTGTGTCAGCTGGAGGGTCAGATATGGTGGGCAGTTTGTAGTCCTCTGCAAACATGTTCAGAAACAGTCCTTCCATGTTGGCCTGTACCTATGGGACATATATACCAAACAAGGGATGTCCCAGGACCAAGCCTTGTGGGATGCCAGTTATATCTGGTTTGTAGTCTGACATGGCTGCAGCATGTCTGACCATGTCAGTTCTGTCCTTGGTCTGGTTTGCAACCCCTCTATTGACATAGGGGTTTATATTTAAGCTGGTGAGCATATCTATAATGAGCATGTAGGGTATTGTATAGAAGCCTTTGCAAGGTCCAGCTGCACTGTGTGGACCACATTGCCCTCATCAATGACCTTAATGACTGTTTCAAATGAGTCAAACATGTTTAGGGGCAGGATCTGCACTTAAGAAAGCCACACTGGGTAGGGTCCGGTGTCAGTAGGTCCCCAATATCTTTATGTCTGCAGTACATGCTGATCCTTTCCATAGCTGTGCAGACCAAGTTTCTCAGGATTCTGGGGTGGTGGTTTTCAGTATCCATTCAGGCAACACCTTTGTTGAGAATGACCACTGTTGTTGTACACTGCTCTTTGGGTACATATCCTGTGGTAAGGCTGACATTGAGCAGTAGTGTGATTTGGCATTCCATTCTTCTTGGAGTCCAAGTTGGACTCAGCCCAGGACACCATCTCATACCATTGCTGCTGTGTGTTTTGCTTTGTAGATGCTGGCTGTTACCTCAGCATCTGCAATGTCAGGGGGCCAGCAGTCTGCTGGGATAGATATTTTGCATTCTGGGGGGGAGGGTTGCACTGCACCTGTCAGGATGTATGTTGGCAATATGTGTGTGCATTTGGTATGTTGTTTGTAATATGTGTGTGATTCAGAGCATATCTGTGAATTCCCAACACGGTTCCTACCATCAGTTGTGGCAGCCTTGGGATTATCCTTAGTGTCCTGTACAATTTGTATCTTCATAGGTTCATAGGCTCATACTAGGCTATCCACCCTAGGGCATTTGTAAGCCTAGCCAGAGTGTGTGTGGCTTTCGCCACCCCTTGCTATGTGAATATTATGGCCATTTATGATTTGCTTTGCTGTGCCTCTGTCTGGACATGACACAGTGAAGACCCCCAGTGTAAATCTATGATCATCCATCCACTTGGCAAGATTCCTGTTGAAGAGTGTCAGTGAGGGGCTCTGCCTAACATGGAGTGGGATTCTGTTCCATGGTATGGGGAGCCTCTGGGTTATGTATCTGTCCCTCCAGCACATCCTATTTCATTATGTGTTGAGGTTGACATCTCTCACTCTCACAGCTCCGATGGCTTTGAGTTTTCTGGGGTGGAGCATGTCCATTACTCCTGTGTTGGACATGGCCTTGTACAAAAGACATACAATGCCTCTGTGTAGGCAGTATGTGACTGCATTCAGCTGGGGTGTCTACAGCCAGGCAGCATATGACATATATTTGAGACCCTTTATCCTCTTGGTGAAGTACCTTTGAGGTCTTTCTAACTGCTGCAGGTGTCAGGTAAGGTACATCCCAAATGAGGCATTGTACTAGATTATGGGTCTGATAAGAGAACAGTATAGGGGCACAGTGACCTCTGTTGACGTAGATGTGAATCCTTTCATGATACGGTGTCCAATATAGACAGTCTTCCTAGCCACTTTGGCAATGTGAGTGTCACATAACAGGTTACTGTCCACTTGTGTCCCTAGGTCCCTGATTACTCCTTCCATACATAATGGTTTACCACCTATGTGGTAATTTGTGAGTACCTTGTTTGGTATTTGGTGGGACATTCATACTGTCCAGTGTCTTCAGGACAGCTGGGTGGGGTTCCTGTGTGTGAGAGTGTGGTCTGTAGCATGCTACAGACTGTACAGCAGTCTTGCCTATGGTAGTTGCACCATGGGTGGACTCCAATGCCTTGTGCATTGTCAGTTACCTGGACGTATGGGTGTCTGTGCTGAATATGGATACTCACCCTCCTTTTATGTTTTGTTCCAGGTTTTGGGGCCATAACGCATGATATGTGGTATAACCTGGTAGTGCTGGTGTGCTATCAGGAGGCTTGCAGCACGTTTCTGTCACTGCACAGACATCGATGTTCTCCATACTGGGGATGGCCTCGGGAGCATGCATATTGAGGTTTACACATCTGGCATTGGTCAGCATTACCCTTATGTTTCTTTCCACTTATGTTTTGTAGGGTGGTGGGTTAGTCTTTTCAGCCTTGCCTACGAAAGGCTCTATGGAGGTGGCAAAAGCCTTATCCAATATCCAGACGCCCAGGGGTAACAGGTGCAAGCCATCCCTGAAACAACTGTGTGGCTTGTCAAGCATGACATCCCAAGCAGACAGACAGACATCGGATCCCCTTGGAATGACACTAGTAATTGTGCCACTTGTTATAACTGATCATTCTGTGTTTGTACTGTGGCATCATTCTTGGTGAGGGTAGGATGCTGCAAATGGTCAGTGTCATACCGGCCTGGACTACATAATCGGAGAGCTCATCTATGTCTCTTTTCATGTAGTCCAGGGAGGTACATCTCAGGTCATTCACACCAGCATGGACTATGACTGCATCATATTTCTACTTGCTTTGGGGTGACCTGCATACTTGTGTTATGTGGCGTATTGTAGCAGCCTACAGGCAGCTTACTGTACCCTTTCCCTTGTTCAGTCTGGTGTGTGGGACAGCAACGTGTCTCACTATGGAGTCACCTATTACAACTGTATCAGGCATGTTGTTTCTCCTTCTGGCCTGTGACTGTTTGGCACACCAGCTTTGTGTACTATGTGTTGCATGTGCTATGTTTGGAGGTTGTTTGATTGGATGTCTGCTTTGGAGGCCTCTATTGGTGTGGTGTGTTTGTAATTTGGGCCTCCGGGAATGTTTTTCTGTGTTTATGTCTTTGGTTTGCAGTTGTGATAGGTCTATGTGGGACTGGGTTTGTGGTGTGTGTGGTTACCTTCTCCTCCTGACTAGTTTTGGGAGTACTGAGTTGAGGGAGCTCAGCCTCCAGTTTGGATAGATGGTTGCATCTCTCACATATATTTGTATTTCTTGGGGGGAGTTGGGGGTTGTCTGTGTACTTGGGGCAGGTGTAACATTGCCTCAAGATTCACAGATTCAACTTGTTGTAGCTGGTCTTAGTGGATTGTATGTGTGGACATATTTTATTGCCATACTACTGATCAGTGATTACTTCTTTTTTTATGTTTGCTCTATCACGTAGTAGCTTCCTCATTCTCTTGCATGGTTTGGTTATGGCTGGTGTCCACCATGCCATATGCCTGCGTGTATGGCATTGTGTCTTGTTTTAATTTAGGATTGCATAATCCAAGCATTCCTGGCAGTGTTCATGGAATGCCTGTATAACAGGTTCTGAGGTGTGGCCCATATTTTGCACCTGCACAGGACTTTTAATGGATTCCACATCAGTTTGGAGGAGTGCAAATTTTGCTTTACACATATTTTTCACTGCTGTTTTCTGGCCAGGGACTGTGGTCAGGATGTGTATATCCAGTGTGATTACTCTATGGTCTGGTCTTACCAGTGAGCAATACACTTCTCATCTTGCCATCCAGTACCCATGTTGCTGATTATCACATCCAGTATGCTTACACCTCTTGTGGGAGTGGTACGTTGTTCCTGGGCATTTTGGTTTATGGATTCTATGAACTTTTGTCCTACAGTGTTGGAGCTAGTATAATGCTCCCAGTCTATGTCTGGGTATTTTCAGTCACCCAATATAATGTGGTTTGGAGGACTTGATATATTCATGTTACATAGGCCAGGTGCAGTTCCTGGTGTTGAGATGGTAGTCTGTAGCAGGCTATAAACTGGGGGGCAGTTTTAGCCACTGTTACTTGACCATGGCTAGTCCATGCTGCTTCTTATTGTGGTACCAACATGGGGGTGTGGTTATCCTTGACAATTATTGCTAGTCACCCTCCTTTTGTAGCTTGTTCCATGTTTTGAGGCTGTACAGCACAGTATGAGGTGTAACCTGGTAGTGTTAGGGTGCTGTTGTGAGCCTTGACCCAGTTTTCTGTTACAGCACAGATATCAACATTCTCCATACTGGGTGAGTTTAGACTGCATGCATCTTGCTCTTTAGACTTCTGGCATTGGGTAGCATTACATCTAGGTTCTTATCCCTTCTGATACCTATGGAGGTAGGTTTGTGTTTTGAGCCTTATCTATTCAGGGCACGCTGTGGGTAACAACAGCCTTTGCCAGTATCCATACAGCCTGCACTGATAGGTGCACGCCAGTTCTAGCAGGTGGAGCATCATGTCATGCTCAGCATGTCATCCCAGGCTGGCACACATTGGATCCCCTTTGACTAACTGCAATACTTCAGCCAATTATTGCACTTGATCATCTCATTGTCATATTGTGGCATGATGCTTGGTGAGGGCAGGATGTTAGTCACGGTCCTCAGGTGTGCATATAGTACATGGTGTTACATTACTTAACACATGGCATTCATGCCTCAGGTGGTGCTGCAGGGCTGCCTCTGTCGGATGCACATATTACACTCCCTGTACATGTTTGTAAGCAGGACATGTCATTTTAGGCATCCCTGTTATTATTTGAGTGAGTCAGAGGGGGTATCATTCCCAGGGTTCCTACTGAGCCAGTGTATGTGCTATGTGTTGCCTCTTTGCCAAGGCCAGGGCATACTGGGCACGCCTCCTTCTGCCTACTGGGGCAGGCTCAGGTTGTTCCTCCTCCGAGTCACGCTCTGCCTGTGATGGCCTTGGCAATGGTGGGGGGCTGTTTGGCCCAGCCCTATGCTGGTCCTGCTGCAGCTGTTTTCACAAGATCATATTATGTAGCATAGCACATGCCATGACAATTTGGGTACATGTAGTTGGTGTGTACTGCAAGGGTCCACCAGATGTGTCCAGACACCGGAACCATGACTTGAGCAGCCCAAACACATGCTCTATTACGTTACGTGTTTGTGTGTGTGCCTCATTATGGAGTTCCTGTTCAGGTGTGTGTGCGTTTCTGATGGGTGTCATCAGCCACAGCTCCAGTGCATAACCTGCATCCCCCACTAGGTGTCCGTGTGGGATGTCCCCATTGGCAAATGTCTGGTACAGCTGCGTCAAATGCCAGATGTGAGAATCATGGTAGCTCCCAGGGCAGCCAGCACACACATTCATTATTATGCCCTGGGCATCACACACAACCTGGCAGTTGATGGAGGGGAAGCCCTTGCGGTTAATGTAGACCCTACCCTGCTCACCGGCTGGTGCTTTGATGCATATGTGCGTGCAGTCTATTGCACCCACTACCTCATGGTATTCCACTATTTGCTGGAAGAGACGCATATTGCTGGCCAATACCTCACGGGCATTGGGGAAATATACATGATCACCCACATTTGCTGACATGGCATCCAGGAACTGGTGGAGTACCCTGGAGGCTGATGCCTGTGATATCCCCATCATATCACCAGTTGGTCTCTGGAAGGTACCTGTTGCTAGTATTCCTAGGCCAACACATACCTTGGTTTCCACTGGGATGGGTTCCCCTCTGTTGGTTCTGTGTGTGAGGCGTGGCCTGCACAGCTCCACTATTTGCTGCAGGAGCTCTCCATCCACTCTATAGTGCTCTACTATCTCCAGCTCATGTAACCTGTGGTAGGTGACCCTGGGCCTGTACACTCTTCTCCGTCTCCTCACTGTGGGTTGTCTGGCACCATCTGCATTGTCACCACCCTCAGCAAGTCGCCTATGTCTCATTATGACAGCTATGGCAGCCCCTAACATTTCTGCTCTGAGTTCAGCTTTTTCAGTTTTCACTTCTAATAGCTTACTCCTGTCTTGCAGTGTCTCTTGAGAGAAACATCTTGCACTGCTGTTTGCAGAGTTTTAAGTGCTTGGCTGAGCTACTATTCTGCCTGTGTAATTGCCTGCTTCTAATTGTTTTCACCTGCTAGCTCCAGCAGTATTCCCTGCTAGCTTCCTACTAATTCTGTTGCTTCCTTTTTCCTTTCTGTTTCCTCAGGGGTGAGCAGCGTGCATACTAGCAGAAACATGCTCACAGTGGCTTGCACGCACATGCTTACACGGTTCAGAATCTGCTTACTCAGGTTAAAACGTGCGCACACCCACGCAAAAAGTGTTAAACATCTCCCAACACGCTCCCACATGCTCAGTCTGCCTTACACATGCGCACACTGTCTTACTCACGCTTCATGGCGCGCACACATGCGCATGCACTTCCAGCAAGAAACTTTGGTGTAGGCAACAGTGTATACCTTCCATTTCTTGACTTTCCCATGCTTATGTTGTGGCACTCCTCTTTCCATGATATGTGTCTGACATCTGTCATGTAACTCTGACCTCCAATGAACTGCATTTCTTTCTGCCATTCCCCCCTGTGATGTCACCTACCTCCTACTCTATTCCTTCCCCTTATGTATCTCTTACACTACTCAGAATGTGCTCATTTGCTATGTGACAGTGGAATTCAGTATCCTAACACTCATTTGCATCAGATTGCCTACTAATGCTTAGTTACATCTCTTAGACTCAGCTTCCCCCCTTAGCAACCACTAAACGGTGGCCATGTTGTTTTTGGTCTGCTGGTCCCTGCATTGTAAATCCATGTATTGCATAAAACCCACATTTGTGGGTTTATAACCTTCATTTGTATGTCTTTATATAGCGCAGCCCATTTGTGTGGGGCTGCGCTGCGTTTAAACACCAGTGATCGCCGAAAAAAAAATTATTTATTTCTCATATTTGCATGGGGGTACCTTGCCAATGGCCACATATTTGGCCATTGGTATGCTGCCTGACACATATGCACCCTTTATTTGGAGCTGACATTGCACCATTGTATTTTTTGCAGAAACGTACTCAGTTGTCAACTGAGTACATTTCTGCAGCTAAAACGGCTCTTACACGGGCTGCTTTGGGCTTCCTGGATCGCTAATCAACCTCATTTGCATGCTATTCGGCTGCAAGTGAGGTGATTAGCTTATCCACACCCGCTCCATGTAAGAGACATTTTAGCAGGTCTCTTACACGGACTTTGGGCTGTTCCTGGATTGTGAAGGCTGCATGGAGTCTTACACTACTCTTAGACTCCATGCAAGCCTTCGTGAATCCTGCCCAATGTTGGCAAAACAAGGGAAAACTAAAATTACAGAAAAGGTAAGGTAAGATAAGCATTTAAACCCCAAGTCAAAGATATCTGGCTCATGGAAGAACATGTTTTGCATATTATTTGATTGAAACTGTGAATGCCCACATGTTGAACTCTATAAATGGATTTTTTAAAATAATATGAATGTTGATTTACTTTCATTTTGTTTTGTTTCATTTTTAATGTATTATTAATAATAATAATTATAATTTTAATGATAAGAAGAATTTATGCAAAACAGACATAGGAGACATGCACATGCACACACACACACACACACACACACACACACACACACACACACACACACACACACACACACACACACACACACACACACACACACACACACACACACTAAATGCTATATTTGAAATGCTCCTATATATAGGGCATTATTTTGGACATATCAGTACCTTTGTTTCAACCTAAAGTACATTTTCATAGTATAATACAGTTTAACACAAAGAAATATACAGCATTGAGATTACACTCATAACAGAAACATGATCCCCAGCATACAGTATTAGAAGATATTAAACTGAGCATATATAATAAGCAAAATGAAGAAATGCATGTAATTTACAATGAAGAAACTAGTATTCATGCAAAAATACTCTCAGCAATAGCACAGTATAATGCAGCACTGCCAGCCAGCCTGGTGGATGGTAATATTTTTTTCTAGGTTTATGTACTGAATGCAATACAATAACTATCTAGTTTATTATTTGTATACAAAATTTGTTCACAACACAGGTAATAACACATTCATAATATTCCACTAATATATGAATTAATTGCTTAGTTAGAAACAGCCATAATTATTTTTTTATTCTGATTAATTTTCACCAGCTATGGGCTGGAACTTGGGGACAAATTGCAGTGAATACCTTTCTCAGAAAACAGTAAAAAGTAATAATAAAGGTTTTTAACACTTGACTTTTTTCCATAACTATGACTATAGAAGAGTCAGTTAACAACTGTTTGGTTAAAGCTTATTTGCTTACAACAAGCAAGTTGAATAGAACTTTGAACATTTTTCCTTCTGTTTTTTTTTTCTTCAAATGCATCCTATGTGGAAGACAATTCCATAAATCCCCTCTTTATCATAACTAACTGTAGAGTCACAAAAATATCATCTTAGTCAAGGAGCAGGATGCCACTGACCCCCTCCCAACAGCAGTAGGTCATTTGACTTCTTACATGTGGAAAGATTTTTAATGTACTCTGAGCTTGTTATGTTGTCTGCTTACTTTGTGTATTGTATTGGGAGGAAGAACATGTTCCTGAACTTGTCCTGAGACCATATGTTGATGCACTTCCTCTGCTGTTATTTGCCTACCTGTGCGCATCACACCTGTACAAGGAAAGGTGATGATCTAGCACAATGACAGTTCTTTGCCTCTGAGATGTGCAGTTGGTATAACAAGTTAGCTGAGCTCACTATCAGAGGGCATGTTGCTGCACTCTCTTTTTATCTTTCCAGATGATTTTTTTTAATCCTTAATTAACTGCACATTCAGAAACTACAAATCACAGTACAGATAGATATCTAGGTAATTATATTTAGAATTTGTGGGTTTTACTACGAAACACCAATGTCCTGAAAGCTGGGTCAAAAAAGATGAAAAAAATGTCCAAAATTCAGATGAGTGGAAAAATAATTTTTAGTTGTTGTTTGCAGGGGTGATTTGGGAAAGGACCCCTAGCACCCCACACTGTCCAAATTTGTACATACCAACTGCACGGTTGCAACAACTTGAAGAAGGAAGACATCTTCTAAAACAAGTGAATCATTGACAGCACACACTTAGAAATTGCACCAGCAATAATCTCTTCTGGGAAACAGCATTTGGCATTATGCCATTAGTCTTTTTTTTTTTAAACAAGTTATTGACGCTTGAGCAATTTCAACACAAATAACAATAGGGAAGCTGGATTTATGGCAGTGTTGACATGGATTTTAATCTTTTTAACCCACTTTTTAAAGTCAATTGAAATATGCTTTTATTCACTGATCACTGATCAAGTAAATTATCATGTCAAATCTGGAAGTTTAAAATAGTGCTTAGTTATACAATGAATGTAGTACAGAAGACTAACATTAGTTTTGCCACATCATGCAATGTACTGTAGTAAGATTATTGTGAGAAGCAATCTCTGCTGGGGCGTGCTGAATTATTTTGGATGTGATTTTAGGCTTTACCATGTTACTAATATGTTGTTATTTTAGATGGATGCTAAAATTGTCATGAATAATTAACATAGGCCAGGATTCAGTAATCCTCCGAGTAAGGCTAACCAAGTCTTACTCAGAGACTGCCGTTTAAGACTACGACATCAGCATATCATGCATATGCATGAGGGCGCTGACTCAACTGGAAGGCTTACATGGAGGGTGTAAGACTGCAGGGGTGTGTCGGACTGCCGAGCAGTCCAAATATCCACGCCCCTGCAACCATATAAAGTGAAAAAGACAAATGCAATGAGTGAGTCCGGTGAAGTGTACACAAAGCAAACAGTACACATCCCCACATACTAAACCCCTTTGTAAATGTAAAATGTAATCTATTTTTTTTTCTAATTCCCGATATAGCTGCCCGTATTTGCATGTGTTTGCACGGGTGTGCCCATTGCTTAGCTGCAGTTAGCAATTTCGACATCGAAGAGCATAATAAGAAATGTTTATGCAAATCAAGCCAAATAGCAATAGCGTAGGGGTAGAGCATTCACACAAAAAGGAGACATTCCCGGTTCTAGTCCCACCACTCCCCTGTCTATTTTATGTTTTAAATTAGTATATAAAATAATTCCTGACATATACAAATGAAATTTTAGTAAAAAGCATTGAAATGGCCTATGTATTAGTGAACAAAATGTATATATATATAAATATAAGAAGGTGAGCAGCATTAAGGATATTAACATTTAATTGCCCATAGCTAAGCAGCGATTTACGTAATGCAATATAATTGCCCATGGCTAAGCAGCATTTTACCTAGCACAATATAATTGCCCATAGTTAAGCAGGGTTTTACCTAGCGCAATAAAATTGCCCATAGATAAGCAAGGTTTTATCTAGCGCAATATTATTGCTTATAGCTAAGCAGTGCTTTACCTAGCGCAATACCTTTGCGCGGAGCTGCGCGCCACTCTAAACAGTGCACCGTCAGGCAACATGGAGCAAAGTAGTGCAAAGTGGCCTAAACACAGACACACCCCCTAGCCTGTCTGGATAGTAGTAAAATAAAAAGCTAAGTCAAGGTTTGAACCCGGGACACTGTGCACCAGAATCAAAGTACTGAAACACTAAGCCATGACAGCTTTGGATAAGCATGCACTGTTAAAATACATATACTTATAAATGGAAGATTAACCATTGCTAAGCAGGTCTGCAGTCAGCCGAGAATTTTCAAAAATGGCCAATCACAAAAAAGTGTGGGAAATGCGGCATATTTAAGCCCCATAGGTGGGAATACTCGCCATAACTGATTGTAGCTCCCATCTGCAGTCAGAATGGCTGGTGCTGGAGTGGGTACTCGCTTTCGAGCGCAACGCTGGGGCAGCAAGGAGTCAAAATACATGGTTTGGCTCCTTGTCCACCATCATGAGTCAAGACTCCTGCAGGGCCAGTTCCAAGGGATGGAGTACAAAGCAGAGGCTTGGAACCGGTTAGCTCATGATCTTGCCAGTGCCACAGGCATCCCTCAGACTGGTGAGCAGGTCTGTCACCACCATGCAGACCTGAAGAGATGGAAGAAGGACCTACTGAACCAATGGATACAGGAGGCCTGTGGCATGCAAGATGCCCCACTACTGAGTAGGTAGCCATGGAATTAAGTATGTAAGACATGCTAATTTAGTCTATATAATGGATAGGTATGTCTCAATATCCCTTCATTTACTTCACAGCTGCAGGTGTCCATGCTGTGAATCAGCAAGCCTATGCAGATAGGCTGCTAAGGCTGTGCCACCAGGCAGGTTAGTAATTATTCTGCATGTATTGTTATATAAAATAGGTGAGAGATCCTGAAGAAAAGTGTTGTAGCCCAATAATAAAGCCATAAAATGCCCTGAATAATTTATCTGCATGTACTGTTATATAAAATAAGTCAGAGAGCCAGAAAAAGAGAGTAGTAACCCATTAATAAAGGTAAAATAAGTCCAGAATAATATCTCTGCATGTACTGTTATATAAAATAAGTGAGTGAACCTGAAAAAGAGTGTTTTAACCTATTAATAAAGGTATAGCATGTCTTGAATAAGTCTTCTCTATGCACTGTAATATCAAATAAATGAGAGAGCCTGTAGAAAAGTGTATAATATAAATAATAAAGGTATAATACCTGGAGTGTATCTGTGTCACTTACTTTGAAATGTTGTACCCTTGCATTATATAAATAGTACTGTTGTATTAAGTGCTGTCAACCCACAGTTGGGCAGTCCCATATAAAGTGGATGAAGGAAGTGCCAGTAGCTGTGAAGCATATATACAGTCCTCAACAGTTGGTTAATGGCTGGTATGCATAGGTAAATCTGGCACATGAGTAGCTTGTTAATGTGTTCCCCAGAAATGTGAGTGTGCTACAAGAAATGTAGGGTTCTGTAGAAATATAACTGAAAATGTCACATGAACACATCCAGACATGTAGATATATAAATATAAATAAAATATATAACTATGTAGTAGTAACATCTACATCTTGGACAGTTAGTATGTCAGATATAGGTCAAGCATATAATGAACTAGCCAAACCCATTACACAACCTAATGCACGTTGCCTAGTGTAATAATACATGTAGGGGATATACACCTGCAGTCAATAGGAATGTAGTGTAGACTAAAAGTACTTATAAGATGTTAATGGAGGTATCTTTTTACACCCTACTGTATGTGCATAAACAATGCAATTACACACCTCAATGGGTATGTCTAATCTCAAAACCTTTGTTGGGACATATGTCCTATTGTTCTATAAATATCTGCATTTACTTTGATACATGTGCCCTGTTCAAACACCACAATCTTCATCCCTGCATGCTGTTGGAATGTCCACTGTCATTCAATATATGCATGTGTTATGCTTGCTGTTCAACTGTTGGAACCCTGGTGTGTTGGGTTAATGGGAATATTACTGCATGCTGTTACAACTAATTTGGAATGCTGTTGTCTATGTTGTAATTAAACACACCTAAACACAGAATGTATGGGAAGGCTGGTCCCAGTGGACCCACCTGTCCCTCCTCAGCTGGCGATTGCACCTGGCACCAGCAGGTCTGGTGCCCAGCCCGGGCTCCCCTCCTCCATTGGTCCTGTGCCACCTTTGGGTGGAAGTGCTGCAGGGGATGGGGCTCGTCCACCCTGTGCAAGCGTGGGCGGAGAAGGGCCACATGTCACCCTCCAAAGGGTCCGGGCTGTGGTGCGTAGGGAGATCCAGCATTCAGTCGCTGATCCCTTATGCCAGCTCGAGGCATGAGTGGCGCGACTCATGGGTGAGCCTGCCTCTCCTACACAGCCCCCAACACAGCCACCCTCAGGGTTGTAAAGGTGCAGTGGTGACTGCCCATGGGAGGGGTTCTCAGTTCCACTGTTACCATCTATGGGCTCATGGGCTTGCGATTTCCAAACATCCGTCCCCATCAATTGTGTTCACCCACCCCATGTGTCATATTCTGCCCCTGTATGCATCTTGTTTGTCTTGTCTGTTTACCTCCCCAACCTACCTCCCCAAATATACCTACTTCCTCTACCTCACATTCCACTCTCACCTGAAAAAAAAAGGGCAATCTGTTCCCACAAAAACATTATGCCCCATACATAGCTGCCCATTTTGCACACATGTCTGCTGGACATGTAAACTGATAATTATAATTGGCTGTACAACATACTTTGTTGTCCTCAACCCTCTGTCAGGGGTGGAAGGTTTCAAATTTCATTCCAAATTCCTAACATATGCACAGTTGTTGCTGGTAAAGAAATGGGAAGATATGGACCTTCCCTACACCCGTCCTGCACATCCCGAGTTGGTTTCCTTACTGTCTTTCCCTCTTTGTGCCCCCTTTTTCACCACTTTCCTATCTCCCCATGTTCTTTTCTTTCAAAGAAATTAGCGTGGGTTTAGCGGGTGTAAGCCTTTTAAGCAGCAGTTAGCGGGTTTGAGCAAGTGTGCACATGTGTGCGCTTAACTAAGTATTGCTAAGCATCGCGCAAACCCGTGCAAACCTGCTTACAACTGTTTAAAAGTGCCTTAGTCACTCTGCATGGCAGGACCCTTGTTCTGAGCAGCAAAATAAAACACCTCTGTCAGTCTCAAACCCCAGATATTGGACACACTACACTGCATGAAGTACCACTAAGCCACAGTAAACATACAACAAGTTGGTGCTGTAATAAATATATCATGCATTACAATGAGTGAATGTAAATGGAAAATAGGAATGCCATAACACAAGTCTTGTTCTGTGGATCTTTACCAGCAGTTGTTGTGGAACAGCATGACATGACTGTGAAAAAAGAACCAGCCATTCTAGCAGGAAATAAGGTTACAGTAGCACTTTACAAACCCCACACAGTATCAGAGCAGGATAAACACAGACATATTTGAATAGGGCAGAGGCCTTACTTCTCAACTGTGACTGCTTTTCAGGGATGCCCCTGATTCATAATCAAATGCTAGCTTTGTCCCTCAGAATCCCTCTGAAAAGTACTGACGTTAGGCCAAAAAGTGGGGAATTACACTTAATGAATAATGTCAATAAGTAAGAGTAGACACTGCTTGCACATCAGAAAAGGTGTATTAATACATATGCTCTGATTCTCTCACAGTCTCAACTTAATGTCTGTAATATATTACAGGTGTACCTCACTTATATGCACCTTTCCCTGAGGCTGTTCAAATATATACCAGAGTGTATCAGAGGCTTGGCAGAGGCAGAAACACACAGGCATTTCAGCTTTTCTGCTGTTACACACTCTGCAAATAGCTTTGGAATGAGTCCCACAAGCATACCCTTATGTAGGATTACAACACAGAAATATCAAAGGATGTAGCCATGTACTGTTAGCAACCAACTGTAACAATGCCATTGTTCCAGTGCAGAAAAGACCGGTGTGGTGCACAGACAAAGAATAATAGGCTAACCTCTGGCTACCATCTAGATATGTCCACAAGTGGGAGCTACGCAGACAGACTACTTGCCTTTTTAGACTAACAGGTACACAGCAGCCCTGTATGATCAGCAAGATAAAGATCACACAATAATATATAATGCTCTCTGTACTTCTGCACCCCTACCCAAAAGAACAATATACCTGTGTATTCAGGCTCTACCAAGGATGTAGGTAGGCATACTCAGTACTGAAATGTGTCCAGTTGTCTTGAGCAGCCTGTGCTAATGTCAACACAAATAAACAACAAACTGTTCAGAAGTGAGGTAATTAATATTTACAGTATAGTAGTTCACAAACAGTTCATGTGCCAGAGGAATACATTGCAATAACTACTTTTGTATGGCAGTTAATTGTCTAATTAGAAAAGAAAGTACATACTCCCATGTATCTTGTGTAAGCATTTGGAGGGGTGAGTAAAATTCTACACTGACAAGTGTGTACTAGAAGCAGCAACAGTCAGGTTTGAGTACAACATGCAAATCACTGGCTACAACCCTAGCGTCAGAGATAAGAAGTATACCAACCTTCTGACTGACACAACGGTGTCCACAGAAAGCAAGCATGGGCCCCACATTGAAAAGCTGAAAGGGCTATGCCTACCTAACCTAGCATTTTATAGCAATGTGCTGCTATGACAGTGAGTACTGCAATTACCACACAGCAGGCTACATGCAATTAGTAAATGGTGGGCACCAATTGGTGCAGAGGCCACAATATGCATATGTGCAGATACCTAGAAAAGCAGGCTGTACTTGCTGTCCACACATGCAATAATCTCATTACAACAAGAGAGAGAGAGAGGAAGAGAGAGACAGAGACAGAGGCAGAGACACAGACAAAGACAGACAAAGAGACAGAAACAGAGAGACCCAAAAAAAGAAAGAGCAACAGCCACAGACAGAAAAAAAAAAAAATAAAAAGTATTTACTTTAAAAACAGACAGAACAGAGCAATACAAAGGAAAGGTATGTAACACATATGTATTTGCTGGCATGTAGTAGATGTTTATGAAGAGTGCTCTACATACTGTGAATCATCCATATGTGGCAGCAGTATGTATCTCTATGTATCTGTACATGTGCATAGGGCAAGGGACATACTGAAACTGTTTGTGAATGGTGTATATATATATATATATATATCTATATATCTATATATATATATATATATATATATATATATATATATATATATATATATATATGACATTGTTGAAGGTTGTTATTTGCATATTTCTATGTAGGTTGTAGTGTGTGGCAAAGAAAACAGCATGCAGTACTGGTATATGACATGTGATGGTTAAATGCTGTGGGTATGCTCTACAGTGTTGCAGCCAGTGAGGCCTGCTAAAGCTACATGGGCTGAGGACACCTTCAATGCAGTCTGCACAACACTGTGCAATATTATTACATAACTGTATATCTCACAACTGTCACATAATTGATATTCCCATCATGAATAGTGAGCTGTATATGTGCCTATATGTACATCTATATGTACAGCAATGGATGTTTATATGTATGTGTGTATGTGTGTGTGTGTGTGTGTGTGTGTGTGTGTGTGTGTGTGTGTGTGTGTGTGTGTGTGTGTGTATATATATATATATATATATATATATATATATATATATATATATAGATATGTAGATATATATAGATAGAGGGAGAGAGACATGGGGCATACCTACTGCGACAGGTGCTTGGCTACCAAGTTATGGACTGAAGCTCAGTGTTGACACTGCAGTGCCATCCCTTCTTGGCAGAACACTGTACCCATTAGCTACCACATAGGTGGTAGTCTACCTAACACTGAAGGTGTGATAAGGGAACATGGGACACAGGTGGACAGTAGCCTCCCCTTTGCTAATCACAGTGCCACACTAGTCATGTACTCAACATGGTACACGTCATCACAAAAGCTGTGTAATCTAGGGAAATATAGGTCAGTGTTCCCCTCTACTCATCACACTTAAAACCCATTAGAGAGTACAATGCCAAGTACAGCAACTGGAAAGGCCACAGACATACCTCACAAAGAGTAATACTGGCCTCAAACAGATGCCCTATGCAGACCGACTCACAAAACCACAGCTACACTGCGATGTATACCGCCTACCCAGAGGTGACCTCTGCCTAACACACTGAGCTATGCCACACCCATAGCTGTTGGACATCCTCCACATAGACATATTACAATCCCTCCCTGATACACGCTCTAGGGCCCTACACCTTGTCAGCTCACTAAACAGCACATGCTGGAGAGATAGATTCCTATCTCAGAGACATGCCATACTCTGGAACAAACCACCTATCCATAGCAAACAAAGCTCCTCAATAGCAGTTGTCATAAATACTCCTGATGATTGTTTGGGAGATAGGAAATACACCCAGGGAATCACCTCTGTGGCTCTGGTTGAGAGGGGCAAGTGAAATTAAATTACATGTGTGTCAAAGGCCATGGTGGCATATGGTTAGGCTGCTGTAGGCCCTAGGGCCAATAGTGCATTACCTACCCATGACACGATGCACACACACATGTACTTAGTGCAATAATTGCTATGTGAGGTTGACTGAGTGTGATGGTGAATGTGTTGGTGAATGTGTGCAAGGTTTGTAAAGGTGTGATAGCTTAGTGTGAAATTGTTTCTGTCATGGTAGTTTGTGTCCTAGCTGTGATCCCAGCAAAAGATGTGTATGCTATTGCTAGGCAGAAAAAGTAGTATGGCATATGGTGTGATGTAGTCCCTTGTTGTCGACTGTGGTGTCCCATTGTAGGCTAAAGCAATACATGTATGCTTAGTGAGTGGTACTGCTGGTGAATCCAACTCCCATATGAACTGTAGTACTACCTGAAGCTGTAGGCCTAAACAGTACAGTATGGTGTATGTTCACATTGCTTGGAAACACTGTTTTGTGTGTTCCCTGTAGTCCTCACAGATTACATACCTCAGGTATAAGGTTTTGTAAGTAGTGACACACAGTGCTGTATGGTACACAGGTAAAGCTCATCTGGGTTGGCATACATTTGTATGTTGTATGTATGTCTGATGTGTGTGCAATTATGCCTGTACCATGCCCTCAATCATATCTGTGTTACAGGGTATACATGAGTATTAGCAACATGTATAGTCTAGTACAGCAGTATGCCACCTATATCAACAACTGTGCACATATGTTAGGCAGGGGGTTGGCATCAAAGACTACTGTGGTATACTGGTAATACTGTAACTGTACTTTACATTCATTGCAATGGATGACATCTTTCTTTATGCATTAGCTTGATATATACCTCCTGTGGCTAGGTGGTGCATTGTGTCACATACAGTGTGCCATGTACTGGTGTATAGTCTTACATACTGGCTTCTCTTTGCTGCTGTGCAGAACATGGTTTGATATATAGAGTGTGGCAGGCACTGTCAGCCAGTTGTGGCCTGAGCACTAATATGTGGTATTGAACATGTCTATCCTCTGACAACCAATTGGATGCAAAATATGGCAGATAATTGATATCTGTACTTTAGGATGTTAAGTGTGCCACTTGACTTGCTCACACATCTTGTTTAATTGTCTTCCAGGGGTATGTCCCACCAAAGAAACCCATCTTATACAGCTGCAGAGGAGGTGGAAATACACAACAGCCTGGTGCAGCACTACACCCTGCTGTTCTCTATAACCAGCCAGGACCAGCATGAGCAGACTGCACTGTGGCAAGATCTCGTTCGTCAGGTAAATGACATAGGCATGTATGACCGGACATATGAGCAGGTACGCCATCACTGCAGTAATTTAATTAGACAGGTCCGGCGGCGTGCGTCTGATATCTGTCAACAACAGCTTGCCACAGGTGGTGGGGTGACCATTCATTCCCCCTCACCAGAGCGGAGGAGCTGCTCCTAAGTGTGGGGCTCCTGGCCAACCAGAGGAACAGCAACTGACATGTGTCATCATGGAGGCCGAAGCCACCCAGCATGTTGACATGGCGCATGCAGGCAACATGACCTATCTGTAGACTACCGTTATCTCTATTGGTAGATTATGCATATGTGACGTGTACTGTGTGTTTAGCAGTTGTGTTGCATAGTGTTGTGCAATACTGATATTTGGAATATAATCTGTATGCCTGTGACAGTCGACTGTTGTACTACTGTACTTTAGCAAACTCACAGTAGCAATGGCACAGTTGTGGCCACTGAGAAACTGTCTCATATTCTTGTAGGTCCCTCTGGTGTGACAGCAAGGCAGCCGGTCGATGCTGGTGAGTGTGTTATAATTTTAATATTGCTAATGAAATGTGCATGTCATAGGTGAGGTGTAGGCCATGTACATGTAAAACACCTATGCATAATGCATGCTGTGTATGTTTGGTGTGAGACTACGCACATCTCAGTAATGACAGTAGCTGCCTCAATCACATGCAATACACAGAGCAGCACACACAATTGTGGCAACACCATACTGGACATTGGATAGGCATAGTTGATACACATGTACACAACATACACAACTTTGCCATATGCAGTACACCTTAACATGCTACACATAGTATATCCAGACACCCGCTGTAAGGTCACACTTCAGTATCCACATGTCATCCACACAGCACGCATAATATACCTGATGGGTAGAGGCCTATCATTGGGCTGTGTGACACTCTTCAACACATAACACATTCATGTTAGTCAATGCTCCCTATTGGGCACCTTACAAACCCATGTAACAAGTGGCTGTGAGGCCAATCACTGAACAACAGCACACATACATCAAAGCCGTGTATACTGTTATTAACATGGGCTGTCTACACTCGCACTACATGGTCTTGAGCAACAAACTTTCTGCATGCTGACATGTGTGATATGACTGTTTGCCTTGTGATACTGTAACCCACCTTCAACCACTATTAAGTATGTTTTGGATTGCTGGTGGTGTGTGTGGGTATCTGCTGTAGTGAGGAGTGTATTTGCGTGCATGTGTGCATGTGTTTATGTGTTCATGTGTTCATGTGTGCATGTGTGCATGTGTTATGTGTGCATGTGTTCATGTGTTCATGTGTGCATGTATTCATGTATGCATGTGTGCATGTGTGCATGTGTGCATGTGTCCATGTGTTCATGTGTGCATGTGTGCCCACATCATGTGCAGGTCGTAAAGTGTGTGTCCTGTCTCCCCCCCACAGGTGCTGTATTAGGGCTGGTTCACTGCAGCAGGGAAACTGATGTCACTGAGCCACATAGTGATAATGAAGATAGGTGTGTTGAGGCACAGGCTTGTTTGCCAGGGTCTGTCATTGGGCCACCAATTGACAGTACACAGCTGTCCACCCCATCCATGCATACAGTCATACTGCCAATACATCCATCACCAATGCCCATAGCTGAGGGACACCGTACTGTTGGCATTGGCCAGGACAGTGTGGTATCCATGGCACATGCATCCCAACATACTCAGATGTCTGGAAGGGTACCACATAGGCAGATGTCCAGGGGTTTTCGTAGGAGCACTGCTGCTCATCATGCCACTAGCAGATGTGCCACAGGTCTGACATTGTCACGCATGTTCCAAGCTGTCATGGAGGCACAGGCACATATGGAATGGTACACCAGACAGGGACTAAGGGAACAGAGGGCACATAATACCGCTGTCATTGACAGTATCCGTGACCTAGCAGGTGCCATCCGACATTACACCGAGGTCACTGATAGACATTGGGGAGAGACATTAGATATCCTCCGCAATGTCATTTCCATGTGTCAGGACAGTACAGGACAGCTGAGATGCCAATGTGGATGTATGCCAGCAACATCAGCAGCTGGCAGTCGCCACGGACGTCCCTCAAGCCACAGCCGCTCCTGTAGTGCCAGTACCAGCACCAGCAATGTTGGGGGTGGTCTGTCCATAGAATGTCCTAGAAGACCATGTGCACATGGCTCTGGATAGTCCCAGCAGGGACCTGTGTCCAGTGTGCATCCATCCACCTCTGGGGATAGTACCCAGTCTGGCTTAGTACCTGATAGTGTCAGTAGCACCCCTGCCAGGCACAGGTACCGTATCTGTGGCCAGAGATGGTGATCTGTAAAGCCTCTCAGGTACAGTCTGTGGCTGTCCCACAAATACACGTATATGGCAGCCACATGGTGGAACTGTGCACATACAGATAAACACACATACTCCAGACACCTAGGGCTAACACATACCCACACACATTACAACAACATTGGCCCATTACAGTATTCTTGCCCCTCCCACACACACACACACACACACACACACACACACACACACACACACACACACACACATACATGCCAATTGGATGGCTCACTGTAGGCCTCTGGTGAACCAACAACACACCCTGTGCATATGATGAAACCTGTGCCACCTCCTGTCATCTCTGACATTGATGCAGGAACAGGCTACCATGTTGCTGATACACAGGGTGTCTATATAGCAGTATAGCAATGTTAGCATGTTGTCAGCTGTAGAGTGTAATGATATACTTGAAGGTGTAGCTGAGCAGGCATGATGCATTAAAGCTATGATTGTCATTGTAGTGTTGTTTACACCAGCATTGGTTCCAATTGTGTATTGTCTGGCCACGTGCCACTTGGCTGATGTGTGCAGTATTGACAGCATGTGTTAGAGATTGGACAGTATGTGTGGGATGTGTGTAACACAGATTTGCAGGTGTACAGTTGTGAACATGGTGAAGGTGCACTGTCTGCGTGTACGTGCATAGTGGACACATGGCTAGGGTGACATGCTCTGTATTACACAGTAACACTCCATGGTTTCTATTGGTGGCCAGTATGCATTGTACTACACAAATTCCGGCATCTGACTACACATGTGTGTATGACATGGTTTGACACTGTGCTGTGGGTGCTACTGTTACTATCTGTCATTGTTTTGCATTCTGGTGGTATACATCACTTCAACAGCCTGACCATAACCAATCGTTAGATGATCTTGCCAATCTAAACACAAATGTAGGACACACAGCAACATTTGGATCCTTCAGGTACTATACAATGCCAGTAACCACTGATATTCACCTGCACCCATTACTGAGACCACTCCTGTTTGGCATATAGCTCTCTTAGGTACAAGCAATCACAGTAGGGATATGTCCGTCCACATCTGGTAATGCATACTGTGGCCTATAATGCATTCTCCACATGACACACACATACTCCACAAGGGTATCATACAGACAGATGCCTGTTGTCAAACCCATGCTGTAAAGCTAAAATCCAAACTAAGCATTGTCATCCACATATAAGGAACATATTATCCCCACAGTACCACATAGGTAGTAGCCACCAGCATGATGAACAGGTGCCGATGTGTACATGCAACCAAGTGTTATGTCATCTCTCCTTTGTTAATCACATTTCCAAAGGTATTCTGGAATCCCTTGGTGGATCACATAAGCAATAAGGGCTCTGCATGCATATCCACAGTTTGTTCTACACCTAAGAATAGTCATCATGGACAGACTTTGCTGCGTTTGAACAGGTCTGACATATACCTCGGCCATAGGCCTTCACTCACACATCCCAATAGGAATCATAATGACTTTGTGTGACACAGATGACCTAGGCCAGGGATCACTGCAGTGGCTGGCCTTGTCAAAAGCATACAGATGTGACCTAAGGTCTGGGAAGCAGCAGCACACTCTGGCAAGGATGACAGCTGTGTTCATGTAGAAAGCAGGGTTCCCACACATGCAATCATTGAGGTAGCATGTACAGATATGTATTTGATACACAACTAGCTCACATGTGCAATGCATACTGATATGTCATACAGTGGTAAAAGCAAAACCCACAACACATTGATCAACAGTGTCACACGCATACAACTCACGCACTCACCAAGTGCAGGATTCAATCCTCTACCTAACTACTTCATGATACTAGAGAAATACACATTAACATGATGTACTATGCACATTACTGTCATTTCTCTTTTTCACAGGTATATTTGTAGGATGATGACATCATCAGACTTGACAAAGATTAGATTGCCACTTTTGAGGTGTTTCACTACTCTCCTAAAAGGTTGCTTTTTTTCCCAAGGGGAACACACTCACAGACACAGGTATCCAGTGCAGGATTTAAACCCCTACCTAACTACTTCATGATACTAGAAGAGTAGGCATTAACACAATACACTATACAGATTTACGGGAGCCTTTTTTTCCACAAGTATATTTGTAGGATGCTGACATCATCAGACTTGACAAAGGTTACATTACCACTTTTGAGGTGTTTCACTACTCTCCTAAAAGGTTGCTTTTTCCAAAGAGGAACACACAGTTGCCTATTGCAGGATTCAAATCCCTACCTAACTGCTTGATGATACTAGAAGTAGTATGCATTAACACAACACGCTATACAGATAAGTGGGAGCTTTGTTTTCCACAGGTGTACTTGTAGGATGCTGACATCATCAGACTTGACAAAGGTTAGATTACCACTTTTGAGGTGTTTCACTACTCTCCTAAAAGATTGTTTCTTGCCAAGGAAAATACACATTTTCCAGGTGCAGGATTCAAACCCCTACTTAACGACTTCACAATACTAGAGGAATACACATTAACATGACGTGCTATACAGATGAGTAAAAATTTTATTTTCCACAGGTATACTTGTAGGATGCTGACATCATCAGACTTGACAAAGGTTAGAGTACCACTTTTGAGGTGTTTCACTACTCTCCTAAAAGGCTGGTCTTTCCCAAGGTGGACACACACACACAGATGCCCAGTGCAAGATTCAAATACCGATCTAACTGCTTCCTGATACTAGAGGAGTACACATTAACATGACGCACTATACAGAGTAGTGGGAGTTTTATTTTCCACAGGTATACTTGTAGGATGCTGATATCATCAGACTTGACAAAGGTTAGATTACCACTTTTGAGGCATTTCACTACTCTCCTAAAAGGTTGCGCCTTCCTAAGTGGAACACACACAAACAGTTACCAAGTGCAAGATTCAAACCCCTATCGAAATACTTCATGACACTAGAAGAGTACACATTAACACAACATGCTATACATATTACTGGGGTGTTTCTTTTCCACAGGTATATTTGCAGGATGGTGACATCATCAGACTATATGAAGTGTGTTACATTAGGTGACACTAGTTGGCCTACATTGAACAAATGTCTAAACACTTTGGCCATGTGATCATCAAATGTGAGTTTACTATCTACCTGTGTCCCCAGGGCCATAATTACTTTCTCCGTACATGCTGGATTACCACCTATGTGGTAATTTGTGTGCACTTTGTATTACCCAAAGGGGATGACTATGCATTCTTTGCCATTCAGCTTGAGGGCATTGTTTTGACACCAGGTATCTGTCTCTGTAAGACACTTCTGGAGGATGTCTGTGTCAACTGTACAGTCAATTATGGACCACAGTTTCCAGTCATCTGCAAATCTCTTCAGCCTTACACCGGCCATGCTTGCCTGTACCTCTGAGCAGTATCGACTGAACAGGTGGGGTCCCAGGACCAAGACCTGTGTGATGCCATGTGTGACTTGCTTAGAGTTGGACATGGCACCTGCAACTATGAACATGTGTGTTTGATCTGTAAGCCACTTGGCCACCCATCCTGTGACATAGCTGTTCATGTTCAAGCTGGTACACTTGTCCATGATGACGTTGTGGGGAATGGTGTGGTAAGCCCTTAGGGAGGTCCAGGTGGGCTGTGTGGACTACTTTTACCTCCATCTATGTTCATGGTAACTGTTTTAAATAAGTCAACTAGGTTTGGGAGCCAGGCTATACCTTTAACAAGGTGAAGTTGTGTAGTGTCCAGTGTCTGGAGATCTCCAATGTCTCAGTGTATGGGTTCCATGATGATTTGCTCAAGAGCTCTGCAGACCAGGCTGAGTACACATGTTGGGCAATGGTTTCCAGGTTCTGTTTTGGCACACCCTTTGTGGAGCTGGATGACTGTTACTGTATGCCATTCTTTGGGTACATAACCTGTGATACGTTTGAGTCTGGACAGTGAATGTAGGTGAGGGTGTAGTTCCTTGTGGGCCTAGTGTAAGACGCAGCCTGGGACTACTTACAGTCACATTGATGCTATGTTCTTAGCTTTGGTAAGGGCTGTCTTTACATGCATGTCCATGACATCTGTGTCTCTGCATCCTTCTGTGATAGACACAGGCCATTTTGGGGGTGATGGGGGGAGTTTACACTGCACTTGTCCCCCTGGGTGTGGGCAATGAAAGTTGGTTTGGTGTATGTCATTACTTTTTTCAGTAGTTGACAGCATATTTGGAAGTTGACACCTACATGTCTGATATAGCTACAGAAGGCTTTGTGGTTGTTATTCTTACATTTCTTGGCAATTTGTCTTTAGGAAAAAAAAGACAAACAAGATGCAAACCGATAAAAGACACAAGAAATGGCAAGCCCTTACACGCTGACAAGTTAAAAATCCATAACCGGTAATCCAACGGTTAAATAAACACTTTCCCGAAAGGTAGAGTCCAGAAACCACCAAGTAGTAAATGTAGAATGCTGTTAACAGCATTCTACATTTACTACTTGGTGGTTTCTGGACTCTACCTTTCGGGAAAGTGTTTATTTAACCGTTGGATTACCGGTTATGGATTTTTAACCTGTCAGTGTGTAAGAATTTGTCTTTAGAAACTGTGCTTAGATTATTTAATGAGCAATCATTGTTTCATCCTAATAATGATCAGTGATGCCTTTTCTTTAGTGAAGTTGGCTCTATCAGGTGTTAGTTTCCTCCTTCTGTTGTCTAGCTTATTTATGGGCAATGGCCACCAGATTGTTTTCTCATTTTTGGAGGAGTGCATCTTGCTTTTATTTGTGATGCCTTGATCCATGCATCCCTGTAGATGCTCATAGGATGCACTTGTAAATGATTTGGCAGATTGTATACCATTATCCTATAGCAAGAGGGCTTTGGGACTTTCCACTTTGGTCTTGGGAAGTGTGCTGTTTGCTTTTGAAAATGTCTTCACAGTGGTTTCATTGACTGGGTGTGGGGGCATGATGTGGATGTCCAGTGTGATTACTTAATGATCTGATATTACCAGCGAGGGGTTTATCTCTGTTGTGGAACACTGGTACCCCATGTTGGTGATGATCATGTCCAGTTTGTTGTCACCTCTAGTGGGCGTGCTGAGCAGCTGTTCCAGGGTGTTAGAGTTTCTCTAGGACACATTGGGCAAAGGACATTGTATACAAGTAATTCACCCACTCATTGTTTGGGTAGTTGTAATCTCCTCATATAATGGTGTTTGATATTACCTTTATATTTGCCATTGTTCTCCAGAATACTGAGTGAGGTTCCTGAGACAAGGTACATGATCTGTAGCTGGCTACAATCTGATGGGCAGCTTTGCCCAATGTTAGTTGTACTTGCATGGTCTCCAAGGCCTCATGCTGTGGCAGTAACCTGGAGGTGTGGCTATCCATAAGGTAAATGGCTACACCACTTCCTTTTGTATTTCACTTGTGGTCTTGGGTCCAAAGGTCAGGGTGATTGTGAGTGTTTTACGTGGATCATATCCAACAGCTACATGTTTGACATAGCTTTGGATGTTACGCAGTGAACACCTGTGAGTAGGTGATATGCAAGGGAGTACAGATGGAGCATTTCTCAATGGTCTGTGTATGGCATGTATTTCAGGCCAATAATGCTCTTTGTGAGGTATTGCTGCTGGCTTTCCAGTTGTTGTAGTTGTCTTGTGAGGTACATAGCAACAGTGACGTTGTACTCTTTTATAGTTCTAGTGAGTGGTGAGTAGAGGGGAACAATATCCTCTTTTATTCTGCATGAGACACATTTTGTGATGAGGTGTGCCACATCAGAGGGTTTCCTGACTACTGTGGGAATGTGCTTATCACAGTTGTATCCACTGTCCACCCCATGGCCCAGGGTCTCTTGTCACACAAAGTGTGAGGTATACTACCATCTATGTTGTAGTTCTTGGCTACAGAGATTTTAACAAAGGTGATGATAATGCACCTTTTGGCATTGAGCTACAGCCCATGGCTTGGACAACAGCCATCTGTCTCAGTGAGGCCCTTTGGTAGGATGTTAACATCTTTAGTGTTTACAATGATGGCTCCAAGTTTGCAGTCCTCTGGAAATGTCAGTAGCCACAGAACCTCCATGTTAATGTTTACTTCAGGGAAGTAGATACTACACAGCCTGGGACGTTATCTAGTCCCATGGCTGCTGTGATACTGGTTTCGGAGAGTGTTTTTTACCTGTGCAGCCATGATGACAGCAACTTTGCAGTCTTCCATTATAGACATGTGCTCTTTCATGGGTGAGAGGGGAGTAAAGTTAACACTGATCCTATCTGTCAGGATATTGCCAATATCAGTTGGCTCTGTCCATTTAGTGCAATTGAGCTGTAACTCAGAACAGATCTGAGTGTAACCATGACAGGGACCTGTCTGTTGGGCAGAGATCTGCTGCGTAGACAGTATGCCACTGAGTACAGCTTGGGTTACATTCATTCTTGTTGCATGGGGCAACTATTTGAGGCCAGTAATCCTCTTGTTAAGGTTCTTCATTGTTCTTTCTAGTTGATGAACGTGCCTAGTCAGATTCCTCGCAAGTGTGTTGTGGTAGTCTCTGACAGGTCTGATGACTGCTGTGTAGTGGTAACCTCCTTTGAACTACATGCACAGACCTTGGCAGTTTGTGTGTACACATAGCATGATTTTCAGACCACTTTGTGAATGTGTTTCTGGAAGTAGAGATGACCATACACGTTTGCCCATAGATCCCTTATCATCACATCCGTATTTAGCTTAAGTGTGTGAGCATGCCCAGTATGACCTTTCAGTATCTTCCTGCCTGACATTTGCTTCATTTGTTTAAGTGTGTGAGCATGCCCAGTATGACCTTTCAGTGTGATGCAGATTGAAATCCACTACATTTGTTGGAGTGTGTGAGCACGCACAGTATACATATTTATACTATATGTGTATGGTAAATCAAGGTGTATTTTTACAGCAGGGCTCACCTTTGTGTCATAGATCAATAGGGATCATGCTGTGCCTGCAGGGCTTCAATGAGACACTTTGCATAGACCTATCAACATTTCTACATACAGGGGGAACAGCTATTCTTTGTACATTTCTAACCATGAGTATACCGGATTGTTACTGTGGGTGTACATAGGATGTGGGTTTCACCTGACACTTATACACGTTTGCTGTGCCTACACTGCTATGTACAGGACACCATTACAGTCTGTACTGTTGCCTGTCATACTGGCTTGAGGCATACTAGTATACTACAGGTCTTAGCATCCATTGCCACATATATTAGCATGCAACTTCATAGCCTACAGAACCCACATCACAATGCCTGGCCTGATGTTCTCTGTCTGCATAGGCATGTGGGTGAGGTTACCCATTTGGCTCATTAGGGGCATGATACAGCATTGCTTTGTGTTTGCATTAGTGTACAATTGTCCTGCTGTGTTTGTACCACTGTAATGCTATCATGGCTTAGTGGTTCAATACTGTAACTGTAGTGCACAATATCCGGGGTTCAAGCCCTATCACTGCTTTTTATTTTCATGCTGGCCAGACCAGACTGCTTAAGGTACAGTAAAGCAGATATGAGCATGTTTAACTGACTTTGCTCAGCTTTGGCCGACCTTGGCCAACATTGCATGAGCAATTTTGTTTAGATATACTACATATTGGTAAAAGCTGCTTAGCACTGCTTTATATTGTGTAAAACATGGCAATCATGGCTCAGGTGGTGCTGCAAGGCTGCCTATGTTGGATGCACATACTACACTCCCTATACATGTTTGGCAACAGGTAGTGTCAAGTTGGGCATCCCTTTTATTTTATGTGCGAGTCAGTGAGAGGTATCATTTCCAGGGTTCCTACTGAGCCAGTGTATGTGCTATGTGTTGCCTCTTAGCCAAGGACAAGGCATACTGGGCACGCCTCCTTCTGCCTACTGGGGCAGGCTCAGGTTGTTCCTCCTCCGAGTCACACTGTGCCTGTGCAGGCCTTGGCAATGGTGGGGGGCTGTTTGGCCCTGCTCCATGCTGTTCCTGCTGCAGCTGTTTTTGCAGGATCAGATTGTGTAGCATGGTACATACCATGACATTATGGGTACATGTAGTTGGTGAGTACTGCAAGGCTCCACCAGATGTGTCCAGGCCCCTGAACCGTGACTTGAGCATCCCAAACACATGCTCGATTACATTTCGTGTTTGTGCGTGTGCCTCATTATGGAGTTCTTGTTCAGGTGTGTGTGCATTTCTGATGGGTGTCATCAGCCATGGCTCCAGTGTGTATCCAGCATCCCCCACTAGGTGACCGTCAGGGATGTTCCCATTTGCAAATGTCTGGTACAGCTCCGACAGATGCCAGATATGCGAATCGCGGTAGCTTCCAAGGCACACATTCAGTATTATGCCCTGGGTATCACAAACAACCTGACAGTTGATGGAGTGGAAGCCCTTGCGGTTGATCTAGGCCCTAACCCGCTCACCAGCTGGTGCTTTGATGTGTATGTGTGTGCAGTCAGTTGCACCCACTACCTCAGGGTATTCCGCTATTTGCTGGAAGAGAAGCATATTGCTGGCCAATACCTCATGGGAATTGGGGAAATATACATGATCACAGACATGTGCTGACATGGCATTCAGGAACTGGTGCAGTACCCTTGATGCTGATGCCAGTGAAATCCCCATCATATCACCAGTTGGTCTCTGGAAGGTACCTGTTGCTAGTATTCTTAGGCCAACACATACCTTGGTTTCCACTGGGATGGGTTCCCCTCTGTTGGTTCTGTGTGTGAGGCGTGGCCTGCACAGCTCAACAATTTGCTGCAGGAGCTCTCTGTCCACTCTATAGCGCTCCACTATCTCCAGCTCATGTAGCCCCTGGTAGATTACCCTGGGTCTGTACACTCTTCTCCGTCTCCTCACTGTGGGTTGCTCAGCAGCATTCGCAATGGCACCCCCCTCAGCATCTTGCACATGTTGCCTTTCAACAGCAATGGCAGCCCCTAACATTTTTATGTCTCAGTTTAAGTTTTTTAAGTTTTCACTTCTCTTTGTTGACTGCAGTGTTGCAGTGTTTCTGTGAAAAACATGGGGGAATGTTGTTTGCAGAGTTTTAGGTGCTGGGCTGGGCTGGGCTAGTGTACTGCTTGTGTAATTGGCTGATTCTGACTGATTTCACTTGGCAGCTCTGCTAGTTCTACTTGGTTAACTTCCTACTACTTCCTTTCCTTCCTTTTCCCATTTCTGTTTCCACAGGAGGCAGCGCCGCGCAAACAAGTGCAAACACGCTCACACTTGTGCACACATGTGCACACAGGCTTACACAGGCTTACACGGGCTTAGGCGGTGCACATTCGTGTATACTAGCTTAGACGGCCTTACACAGGCTTACACGGGCGCACACATGTGCACACAGGCTTAGACGGGTTTACACGCACACGCACGCACACAGTGTAAGCAGCTTTGCAAGAAACTTTAGTGATAGCCACGGTGTACACCTTCAGTTTCTTGATTTCAGTTTAGACAACTGTAGACACACCTCTTTTAGTCCTGAGTAACTCACAGCAACCACATGCCACTCTGCTCCAATAAGCTTACAGTCTTTTTCATACATATCCCCTCATGATGTCGCCCATCTCCTACTCTGTTACTCCCCTTTTTGTACTCTTACACTCTAGGGACATGGTTAACATAGCAGGGACTATTGGGATTCACTATCCTTATCCTCATTTGCATAGGATTGCCTACTAATGCTTAGTTACATCTCTCAGACTGAGCTTCCCCCCTTAGCAACCTCTACTCAGTAACCATGTTGTCTTCAGCCTGCCATTCACTTGCATGGCAGATTAATATTTTGAATAAATTCCCTATTTGTGCCTTTTATTTTTTGGTTTTCTGATTTTTAGAGCACAGCACGTTTGCGCGGCACTGTGCTACACTTAAACATCGGAGATTGAGGTAAAAAAAAATTTTTATTTTGCAATGGGAAAAAATGCCAATGGCCGTATATTTGGCCATTGGCATGCTTCCTCAACTGGATGCATCCTTTATTTGGAGCTGTCACGGCTCCGTTTTGCTATTTGCAGAACGGTACTCAGTTGACAACTGAGTACATTTCTGCAAATAACACTACTCTTACTCGGACAGGTTAGGGTTTCCTGGATCGCAAATTTACCTCATTTGCATAGCTTTCGGCAGCAAATTAGGTAATTTGCATAACCTAACCCTGTCCTTGTAAGAGTCATTTTAGGAGCTCTCTTGCATGCCCCTGCCAGCTGTTCCTGGATCACTCGGCAGACATGTTGGTTGCATGGAGTCTTACTCTCCTCTTAGACTCCATGCAAACCTTCGTGAATCCGGCCCATAGTGTCATGGAAAGATTTAGATAACAATAAGAAAGCAATGCTAAACAGTTGCACAGATCAGCATTAGATGGAGAGTCAATGCAAAAGAAGGGTAAAACTTCCCCTACTGGTTCTTAGGTATCAGATTACATTGTTGTACTGTTAGACTGGAAGGCTAGAACCTCCTCTACTGGTTCTTAGGTGTCAGATTACAATATTGTACTGTTAGAGTGGTAGACTGCAGAGAAGGCAGGTGACTAAAAGATTGCATCTTTTTTCCTTCTTTCTTTGTTTTTTAGTTACATGATTTTAAGTCTGATGTAAAAGTATTTTTCACAGATTGTATTGTGATCTGTACATTAACATTATTAATGTGGTGCTGTCTTGGGGTTGTCATGAGGTGCCTGTTGGCATACTTTGGGAGGTAATCATTCACAGTGTCAGTGACTGTTTCAGCAGATGTAATTTTAATGGGATGAGATGTATCCAGTCTGAAGTGGTGGCCCTAGTATTAGTTTGTTATGTCTGGTGGGAGTGATTGTGAGTAGAGTAAAGCTGCACAGGTTTATGGAGTGTTGAAGCTCATCTGTGACTGTCAAGTTCCAGTTTATGTTGAAGTCTCCTAGGATTATAGTTTCATGGGGGATATTGCTGGTTACCAAGGACAGTATAGCTTTGGCAGTGGGGCATTTATTTCCTAGGAGAAAGCATATGGTAGTGATGCAGATTCTTTTGGGTTATTAAGTTTAAGGAAGGTTAAAGCAGTTCAGCATTATCAAAGTGGGGGATTGAGTATGAGTAGGGTGTAAGTTGTAATGAGTTGGAGAAAAGCTCTTTGTCTTTCTTATCATTTTCTAGTAGGTTATACCTAGGGGGGAGTATTTCTTCATCTTTTACAGATGTTTTTTACCAGGAGAGATGAAATATGTGGTATTAAACCCAAGCATGAAAGGCTGTTTCTTCATTGCATATGCTTCTTGAATTGCTGTTGATAAGCTTTAGTTGGGATGCTTTATTATGGACATTGGCCATTTTTTCTGCATTGGAGTTAATATGTAGTTAGGTGGAGTTTTGGTTATGACCTGGAATAAGGTATATGTCCCTACAATGGCAGATTTGGGTGTGGATGGAATGTGGGTTATGGTAGAGGAATGACGTATGTCCAAAAGATTTGGCCACATAACAGGGTTCTCCTCTGGTGGGTTACCACCAAAAACAATCTATAAGGTACAATGAGAGAGAGAGTTCTTGAAACTCTTAACTACTTTAGGAGAGTCACAGCATTTTATTTTATTTTCATAAGAGCAGAATTATCTCAGGTCTACTAATCTAACCAGAAGGCTACTGTTCAAGAATATTTTCCCTTAGTTGGAGGCCAGCCACTGCTTCAGTATTGTGTTTTACACGTTGGAAAGAAGGTTGTGTTTTCTTTGAGGGAGTTTTTGATCTCTTAAAGTAGAATCTGCTAAAATGTTAAATTTATTTATTTATTTAATGACATTTGATTATCGGGAAAGTCCAATTGGGTAGAAGCCCATTTTCATCAGAGGCCAGGGAGAAAAGCTTCAAATTATTACAAAACATTTTAAGAACAATAATTTTACAATCTTCAAAAACAAAACAAAAACATCTGCAGTTTAAATAATTATAACAAATTAGACATAATATAAAAACATTGGTAAAGAATTAACACAAGGTACATGACAATCATTAAATATTTAGAGAAATTTTCCACTGTTTGTAGAAAAACTAAAGATAAGTTAGTTTAAAGCAACTAGAAATTACAATGGGAAAAAGAGGCTTTTGGTATATTTAAATAGAACTCAGGGAAAATAATTAGATAGCAGTAATAAAGTAAGTCATGAAGGGAGAGTAAGGGGATATAAGGAATCAAAAGGTACTTGTTCACATTTAGGGATATAGTTTATTCTGGTTTTGAGCAAGAACAAAGCTAGATGTTGGCTAGGAAATCTTTCAGAGTGGTCTTCAAGGATGGGAGGGAGGGCATAAGTCTGATGGATACAGATAAGGAGTTCCAGGCCTTAGCAACTTTGTATGAGTAGAGAAAATGCCTCACAGGTTTGCTAGGTTTGGAGACAGACAGTTTATTGTCACTGGATCACAATGACCGACAGGGGGCATAGTCATGTAGAATGTTTTTCAGCACTGGACAGGCAGATGGATGCTAGATAATTTTGTAGGTGATAAGACATTGTGTATACTTTAGTTGATATGGCAGTTCTAAGCAATTTAGGCTTTTCAGTAATATACAGTGGCGGGTTCTGAAAGGGATATGTGCTGCAAATTTAGCAACTTTGTAATAGCATTGTTCAAGTTCTAATTTTTGTGAAGCCTGGAGGTTAGTAAGGATGGGAGTGCCATAAAGAAGAGTGAGGAGGAAATAAGTAGTGGCAAGTGTAGTTCTGGTTGCATCAGTGGGAAAGTTTTTGGCTCTGTAAAGCATCCCTAATTTATGATGAGTTTTTCTTATACAATTTTGTATATGTAGCTCAAATGTAAGATTATCATCCACTATCACCACTAATAGTTTGCTATGAGAAGTGACTGCAATGGTTGTATTATCAAGAGAGAGGACTTTAAAATTTGTTTTTCCATGAGAGAGGGATCTGGGGAATAAAAGTTGTAGTTTGGTCTTTTTTGGGTTGATCAGGAGTTGTGAGTTACAAAGCCATGTATCCGTGGCTGTTAAAGCTTCCTGAGTAATTTTTTTGGAGGTGTGCACATTGTCAGATGTTCAAATGAGAGTGGAATCATCTGCATATTGTGTTAGGGTGGCCTGTTGTATGGCAGTATAGAGAGGGTTGGTGAAAATGTTAAAGAGGAGGGCACCAAGGATAGAGCCTTGTGGTACACAGGTGGTGACTAGGAGGTAAGGAGACAGCATGGACTGCCATTTTACTGACTGATGCCCGTTGGACAGTTATCTTTTGAACCCCAGAAGGGTGGGCTGAAATATACTTGGTAAGGACATTCTAAGTAGACATTTGCTATGACAAACTATGCTGAAGGCTTTAGACAAGTCTAGAAATAAGGGAGAGACTAGTTTGCCATTATATCTAGCTTTACTGGCAGCATCTATATAGGTTAGAAGGGCGGTGCTAGTACTATGGAAAAGATGGAAGCCATGTGTGGGGGATAGGGGTTCTTCCTGCAGGAGATAGTCTAGCATTTTTTTATGAACACATTTTTCAAGTATTTTGGCAAGGGGAGATAAGATTGATGTAGGTTTATATTAATGTCTGTTGAATTTCCTTTTTATGCAGAAGAATAATATGTGACTTTTTCCAGCGAGAGGGAATGTGGGATTCCTGTATTGACCTATTTATAAGGACTGAGACAGGGTAGGCAATGCTACTGGCTGCTGTTTTTAGGTATTCCTTTGGAAGGTCATCAACTGAAGAAGAGCATGGTTTAATTTTGTTTAAGAGTAGTTTTACATAGGATGTGGGCACAAGTTTGAAGGTGAAAATGAGTGTAGTGATAGATGGCTGTTGGGCAGGGTTGGGATTAGATGTTGTGGAATCCTTGGTTAGAGATGCTATACTACCTATAAAATAAGAGTCGAACTGTAGTGCAGTTTTGAGTGGTGAGTTATAGAGAAATAGGTTTGTGTTGAATTTTTGGCCAGGATGTATGATTTCTTTAACGGATGCCCAAAATTTTTTAGGGATGTGTTAAGAATTATTCTGAAAGTTATTATAGTATAGTTTTTTTGTCTTCTTTATTTTCTTTTTAGCACGGTTACAAAGCCTGCTGAAGTTTTTATGATATTGAGGTGTTTTATATATTTCTCTAAAACAACTTTTTAATAATTTTAAAACAAAGTACAAAATTATTTAAAGATAAATACAACAAAAAACATTTACATATGTCGACAACAAAATCAAACATAGAAAAGTAAATCATTAAAATTTATCAAGTAAATCATTTAATTTTGACCAGAATCTAAACTGGTGAGTGATATTCATAGTTCTTGTTTTGGCAGTTGACAATTATTTTTTACAGGCATTTTTTTGCTAAATTAATCAATTCAGTGAAAGAAAGAGTAGTTTTATATTTACTCTTCTTTTTATGTTTTTATATGTTTATTTTTTTATATTTTTGACATTATTTCTTTTTTCTTATATTCTGCATTAGCATTCTACTGTTTTTGGATAGCCAAATTACATTGATTTTGTTTTCAGTCTCTTCTTTCTAGGAGGTGGAAGGTTATTTAAGATATTTAGAAAAGTTGTATTGAATTCAATTACAACATCATCTAAGGGGAGGATTTTTATGAAATTCCAGTTAATAGATGAGAGTGTAGTAATGAACATTTCTGGGTTAAACTTGGGAAGGTTATATGTTGTTTCATAAATATACTGTTAAACTGGATGTATGAGATGTCTTGTCATATAGACTGGGAGATGATGACTGAGAGATTTTGATATTTTACCTGTGGTGGAGAATTTGCTAGGATCTGATACTAGGATCCCGTCTAATAGAGCATTTGAGGTCTTGCTATAATGTGTGGGGCTATTAATTAGTTGTGTTAAACCATATAAGTCCATGCTAGATGTAGGGGAGTTAGACTTTATATCCAACCGATTGACATAATCTAGTAATATTTTTTTTCTTGTGGAAATATTATGGATATCCAGTGTAGAATATCTTCCAGTATAGCTGTATTGTTTCCAGGAGGGTTATAAAGGACAGTAATACATATTTGTTTATAATTGTTTATTTTGAGGAAAACAATACGAAGCCTTGCTGAACTGAATTTTTCTGTTGGTTTGCTGTAAGAGGAAATGTGGTGGGTATTGGGAAATATTAACGCAATACCATCACCTTTCCTCTTTATATATAAATTCAACTAAAACAGTATAAAGGTCTGTGTGGTGAGGCAATCCAACAATTTCAGCAGTACATAAGAGACTACTCAAATATAAAAGTGATGGAACAGGAATTAGGGGGTATGTGGTCTGTGTGTGTATGTGTGTGTGTGTGTGTGTGTGTGTGTGTGTGTGTGTGTGTGTGTGTGTGTGTGTGTGTGTGTGTGTTATTAGTCTGACATTGATTGGGCAAATAGTGTGATATAACAAAAAGTGGACAGGAGAAATAATGATGCCAAATTAACAAGATGCTCTTGTTCACAGTCAAGACATTAAATCAGAAAAAGTTACCATGTTATCAATATATGCATTTCAGTTTACCAGAGATTCCACAGAAGCTGCCAACCATATTAAAAGTTTTACCACAGTGTCATTTGTCTGTAGCAAATCTTCAGTCAGGTCTCAGGGGAATCAAGTCATTCAGTTACACTATGAAGTAAAGGGCCTTAAATACCATACCATTGGCTTCAATTTATTTGTAATAATCGGGGGCTATGATCTCAAAATCTGCACTGCTAGTCAGCAATTAAATCTGTAAGGGAAACTGCTTCCCCTGGTTATGATCAACATTAGCCACATACAAAAACTTCAGATAAGAGAGATAATAAATAGCTTCTCAGGATTTCACTCACCTTGGTCTTAGCCCATTGCTTTGCAGTGCTGTCTTAATCCAAAGTTACTTAGATTTAGCCAGGACTGTCTTCATGCATGACTACACACACAAACGCACACACACACACACACACACACACACACACACACACACACACACACACACACACACACACACACACACACACACCACAAGCATGTGCCCACACACAGAGATCACACAAAGACACACGCACAGTTTTTCCCAGCCAGGGCTATTGATACCCTTCCAGTGGCAGCATCACTTTCCAATGTTCACTGTACATGCTATTATTAACCTGACCAATTTGGCATTAAGGTTTCATTTATAAACACTCTTTCAATGTGCCAACCAATATGTAAATTAATGACATTTTGTAGGCAAAAGTCTCTTTTCAAAAAAGGAAATGGGATGGATGTCAAAAGCCACAAAAATACTGAAAGTTTACCCTCATAAATAAGTTAATTAGACACCATCAACAAATTGTTATAGCTGGATAAATAAAGCACTTTACTTAAGAGAAAATTAGGAAAAAGAATAGAACAAAATTATTAAATATACAAGCTAGTATTTGTCTGATCAGCAAAATAAATAACATACATTTTTTAAACATATAGTTTGCAATAGAATAAAGTTTAGCTGCAGTTAAATAGTCTTTTCTCTGCCACATTCTGGAAAGAACTGTAGGCAATCACTAAGCTGCCTGTCATCCCACAGCACTATTATGTTTACATTAAAACAATTAAACAATAATGATTGTTCTTTACCGAAAATAAACTAAACATTAACATATCCCCATAATTATTTAGAACCCGGGAAGACATTGCATTAACACTGCAGTGATCATCCTTCAACTAGGCAGTAGGAGAAAAAGGCACACTAACAATGTGCCAGTAAGATGGAATAAAACTCCAGTAGAAGCAGAAAAGCTACAAGCTACCAACACTTTAAGAATAAAGTACTAGACTACCTCAGAAAGTAACAGCTGTAATTGCTTTACCAAGTTTAAACAATCTATACTAATATCTATAATCATAAAGTTAAACCAAAACATGTTCTCTTCACAAGAACAGATGGATTTTCTTGTTTTGCACTGAAAGGCAAATGGGAAATAATAATCTATGTAATTACGTAATTGTGTAAATAAGAGACTGGTATGGGTAGATACAGCTCTCACCCTAAAATTGGCCCTCTATAAATGTAACACATAGTTTTAATGAGTCTGACTCGAACCCTGCATTATAACAAATATCTCTGGTATATTATATTAATAAGTCAACATCTCTACCAGACTAATTGGTTAGGCTTAACTAATTTTTGCCTCTGCAAATCCCAGTCTAGACTTGTACTAATCAGTGACTGTACATGATTTTAAACTCAAAAAAAATAACATCTGTATCTATGTAGTTAAAAGTTCCCTAGGATTCAGAAAGAATCCCTTATTTTAGTGTCAACTGCAGCTACATTTTATCTGACCATGTAAAATGCAATACAATGGCAAGCTTAGCCACATCGAGAAAGACCTGATTGCAGCCTAATTTCCATGTCTCTGAATCAGATGCAATTACCACCAGTGGTAAACAGTACTTTTGGCAATATTTACTACTGGTGACACATGTATTGTTTTGGCCCAGATACCCCTCCTATTCACACATGCATGCTGACATTCATACACACACATTCACAGATATCCCTGCCAAACACACACAGACATACAAGCAACATGAACCCTCCAATCTATGATACTCAAGAACAAACTCATCCATTCAGCCACATACACACAGGCCTACACTATCAGTCCCCTAATTTACCCTCCACACTTCTGAGAACACCTAGGCAGACACACACTCATATATATATATATATATATATATATATATATATATATATATATATATATATACATACACACACCCACACACACACACACACACACACACACACACACACACACACACACACACACACACACACACACAAATGCACACAGCTATCCAGACCTCTCATAGCCTTGCAGACATGCACACACATTCTGCCACACATGTATACTTATACATGCCCTCCCCCCCTCACCACTACATCTTCATGTTACTTCACCTTACCTTACCTGTAGTGCAGTCTTTCATTGACTATAATGTGGAAACACAGCATTTTGGCCATGTTAATTAACATGGACATTCATGATAATTTACACAGCCAAATGATTCTCACTCAGTTGTGTAATCCCCCTGCTGTGAGCATTTCTGAGGAAGAGTACACTGCTAATGAGTATGATTAGCATTTAGTATGGCCATGGAGATCGTCCTCCATGGTGATTCTGTAACCTTTATCTGAATCAGAAAAGGTGACCATGAGTCATTGGCTGTTCATGTAAGAGTTTATTGCTCATGGCAGTTCTTTCTGAATCCCAGGTTTTATGTGAACCTTAGTAATGTATATATTAATGTAGCAGTGTACTACATCTGAATGTCAGTTCTTACTTGGTAGTCGTAGACCTCTGTTATGCTTTTTATACAGGGTATGTTTTATTTTTTCATTTGCTTTTTATTGTTTTACCACTCAGGATTACACCAATCAATTACTCACATTTATTCACATGTTCATAGCATATTAGTAATAATCTCCAAATTGCATTACTTACAATCAAACTATTTATGACAAACCTGTTTTGGCTATGCTTCTAAACAAGCCATAAGACTAAGCATATAAAAGCCTTGTAATGGAAAATCTGCATCACAGAATTACACTTTATGTTTATTTCCTAATGTATGCTTATTTGCTAATGCATGTATAGACCTTGCATTACACTTTGGTATTATCAGAAAGAATATTAATGTGACAGTGCTGCAATAAATGTCACTGTCAATTTTATGCACCAAGGCCATACAGGGATAAGATATGCATAAGTAATAATACAGAGTGGGAAGGCCAGGGACAATTCTGCATAATGAATTCATGCAGTCATGAAAATGGCAAAAGAGATCAGACTACACCAAATTAGGTCATGTGACCTGGGACCATCTACATGCAGATTTAGTGTTTAACAAGATGCTCATTCAAACATGCATTGAAGTACTGTGTGTATGATACATCAGTACAACTGGGGGACTACACAGCAAATTGATAACTAGTTTTATTTTATAAAATGGGAAGTAAATAGGTGAAACAATAGTCTGAAAGGCATATTAGCCAGCAGAGTAATAACCACAAGGACAGAAAAAAATGGAAGATTAATATGGGGAGGAGAAAGCATGTTCACAAGGGAGAGACACACACAGACAGAGGATCAACAACTGGTGATGGTCAGGAGTGGACAAGAAAGAAAGCAGAGTGATTGACACAAAGGAAGGCGAATACCATGATGGTCCTGTCAAGTTATCACAGAAGGAAATCTGCCAAAAAGCCAGTTACTTCCATGGCCCACATCCCAGGCAGGCTGGGCCACAACAGGCATAATGATCAGAACTGGACAGCTAGGAAACTCTACCAGTAGCATTAGCATGCACACCAGGATGCCAATTCAGGTATCAAGCTGTTGGTCTATCTCAATCAAAAACAGCTACTGTACTTCCTGCCAAATGATGCAAGATAGCTGCTCATTACCACTCCTCAATGAGGAGTGTATGCCACCAACCAAAGAAGCAGTACTGGAGACCACCAATGAGCCCTCTGGGTCACCTTCCAAAAGATGACCTTCATGAAATGACAGATGATCTTGCCTAGAGCCTAACAGTTGGTGTTGTGCCAAGTACAGGGTGTGATAGCTGCTATCTCCCCTCTACCTGCTCCATGACTTGTCCTGCAAAAAAAAAAAAAAAACAAAGGGTTGCAACCTATTCATAGACCCAAAGTGGAACATTATTTATAGAAATGTGAGATACTGGAGAATACGCCATATCCACGGTCACTGTAAAATACTGCATTCCACTTTATTGCCAAAACAAAAGCTCACTGTTGTAGTATATTAGTGGTCTTGACTGTTTTATATCATATTAAGGTGTTTCAGATACAGACTAGCCATTTTCTTAGACATTAAGAGAAAATAGCTATCATCTTAAAATTGCAGGATATTTGTTGATTTAATGTTTTTTTTTTTTTTTTTGCAAGGCACAATTGCTGGTGGGTGTTGCCCAATAGGAACAGTCTTGTATGCACACACTGATCTGTGTGTGCTCCCAAAGGTGTATTGGAACTCTAAAAGTGGCAAATGAATGGCAGCACATGCAAAAATTCACCTCCAGGAAACTGTTAATCTAATACAGACCCTACACACTAGTGACAGAAAAGTCCTGGAGAAGGACAAGGTAGAAAAGCTCTTCATGAACAAGATGTGGCAGGCAATTGTGCAGCAATGAAAAATACTGTAGGTGGACACAAAAATACACTGCTGTGGCTGCATTACAGGGTCACTGACATAATATTACAATCTCAGAAAACAGCACAATACCCAGCTATATACATGTTGGCCACTGGGGGTCAATCCCACAATATATCATCATCATTTGAGAAAGACTAAACAGTTCCTTATAAATATTAATGAACAAACAGACAGGACACCAATTCTGGGTAGTGGAATGGATGTGGTAGCTGAAGTGCACAGAACTACCTGAGTGTTTTTTGTGATGAACCAGGTAAGCAGTACCAAATGCCATTCATGTAAGACATCCATAGCACATCAGCCTACTATACTCACACATTATCATGTGTATTACTGTCACCTAGAAACATCAATGCTGCAAATAAAAACACCTGCAACACAGGTTACTACAGCCTATGTTTTGTGAGGGATGCACCAGGTAAGTTGGGTGACATGCCACTGCAAGTTTACATTGCCTAGCACCTCTGCACAGTGTACGTACATACCTCATTTCTGTCAGCTAGGGAGCCATCAGGCTGTAATGACGCCATCCTGCATCCTGTATAATCATGCATGTATGTATGTTCTTATGGGCTATGTACATTTCTGGCATACAGCTGTCTGATGCACAAGGATGGGATAACACATGCAATGGCTTCCTTACAGTTAAGCTATCTGTATGTTTTCATAGATTCCATTGGCTGAGGATCTGGTATGTCTGCACATGCCTGAGACCAGAACATCTGTAAAGGCTGATGATGATGGCATTGTACACATTGCAGAGTCTGAGGGCATGGTGACTCTATCAGCAGTGCTAACAGTGGTGGGGATATTACCCATTATCACAGTTGACGGGACTGTGGAAGCCTGGGACTGTCCTCTTACATCACCTGTGTTTAGTGAACATTATTTCCCCCTTGTTTACTCCACACATGGGGTGATAAACAAAGTGAGGTAAAGGAATGCAGTCACATAAAGTGAGAGCTAGTGAAGATGATTAGAAAGACTTTCAGTTAGTACTAACATAGCCATCTTTATTTGCAATAGTAAAATAAACAACTTTTAACTTGAGTAAAAGCATATAAAGGAAAATAAAGTGTTTCTCTTATGTGTCTTGGTTGTCTGCTTTACAATAGGAAAATTTAGTATAGGTTCATAGGTTCATAGGAGGGTACTAGGCTATTGGCCCTGGGGCCTATATAAGCCTAGCCAAAAAAGTACCCTGGCTTTCACCACCCAATAAAATTATTTTCCTGTGCCCCTGTCGAGCAGAGCCACAGAAGTGATCCCCAGGGTGAATTTCCTATCTCCCATCCAATTATCAAGATTTTTCTTGAAGAGTGCTAATGAGGAGCTCTGTTTGACATAGATAGGTAGTCTGTTCCAGAGTATGGGAAGTCTCTGGGACAGGAATCTATCCCTCCAGCATGTTCTGTTTATTGTGGTGATAAGGTTTAGGCCCCTAGAGCGTGTAGCTCAGAGGGATTGGGATTTCTTTAAGTGGAGCATGTCCAACAGCTCTGGGTTTGACATAGCTTTGTATGTTAGGCAGAGATCGCCTCTGAGTAGGCGATATGCGACGGAGTAAAGCTGGAGTTTTTTGAGACGGCCTGCGTAGGGCATCTGTTTGAGGCCAGTAATCCTCTTTGTGAGGTATTTCTGTGGCCTTTCCAGTTATTGTAGATGTCTTGTGAGGTACATACCAAAAGGAGCATTGTACTCTATAATGGGTCTAATGAGCGATGAGTAGAGGGGAACAATGACCTCTTTTTTTCTGGATGAGAAACCTTTTGTGATGAGGTGAGCCACGTAGAAGGATTTCCTGACCACTGTAGAAATGTGATTATCAAAAGAGAGTCTACTGTCCACCTGTGTCCCAAGGTCTCTTATCACATTTTCAGCGTTAAGTAGACTACCAGCTATGTGGTAGTTCATGAGTACAGAGTTTTTACCAAAGGGGATGACAATCTGTCTCAGTGAGGCCCTTTTGTAGTATGTCCACATCGTTAGGAGTTTCGATTATGGCTCCTAGTTTGCAGTCATCTGCAAACTTTGTTAGCCAAAGACCTTCTGCATTAGCCTGTACTTCGGAGAAGTAGATACCAAACAGGAGAGGACCCATGACTGAACCCTGTGGAACTCTACTTGTCACTGGTCTGAAGTCAGATTTGGAGTCTGCTACCTTCACAGTGTGGGTTCTGTCTGTGAGCCAGATGGCAACCCATCTTGTGACATAGGGATTTATACCTAGTTTAGTGAGCTTATCTATAATTCCAGAGTGGGGGATGGTGTCAAAAGCCTTGGCGAGATCTAGATAAGCCGTGTAAACCACCTTACCCTCATCTATGGCTTTGGTGACTGCTTCAAAGAAGTCAATCAGGTTTAGGAGACATGATCTGCCTTTTACAAATCCAAACTGGGTAGGGTCCAGAGTTTGGAGATTACCAATTTCTTTGAAAGTTCCATGATGATACGTTCCATGGCCTTGCAGACGAGGCTCGTCAGGCTAATGGGGCGGTAGTTCCCGGGGTCCATCGTGGCTCCCCCTTTGTGGAGTGGGACAACCGTTGCTGTGCACCATTCAGTGGGCACAAAGCCTGAGGTGAGGCTATGACTGAGCATGGAACTTAGGTAGGGTGCCAGTTCATTCTGTAGTTCATGTAGAACACAGCCTGGGATATTGTGAGGTCCCATGGATGCTGTGTTCTTGGCTTTGGAGAGTGTGTTTTTTACCAGTGCAGTCATGATTACAGGAACTTTGCATTCTTCCAGTATAGAGATGGGCCCTCTAGGGGGTGAGAGCAGGGTAAAGTTAACACTGAACCTATCTGCCAGGATGTTGGCAATATCAGTTGGTTCTGTATATTTAGTGCCATTATGCTATAAAAGAGCAGATCTGAGTTTTGCCATTGAGATTCTTGACATAGCTATAGAATGCTTTGTGGTGTCTTTAGAGTCAGTGGCAATTTTGTTTTCGTAACTAGCTTTGGAGGATTTTATGAGGGATCTCAGCTTCTTACTGAGGTTAACCAGGGCGTTCCTCCAGTCATGGGATTTTACTCTTTTTTGCAACAGTTTCTTTCTTCTGTTGTAGAGTTTGTTTATGGCAGAAGACCACCAGATCAGCTTCCTTTTTTTGGAGGATAGCATCTTGGTTCTATTAGGGATAGCATGATCCATGCACTCGTGCAAGTGCTTATAAAGTGTATTTGTGTAGGATTCAGCAGTCGTAACTCTATTGTCCATCTGCATGGGTGTCATGAAGTTTGCCACTTCTGTCTTAAGAAGTGTGAAGTTGGCTTTGGCGAAGTTTTTTATGGTGGTTTCCCTAATTAGGGGTGGGGGCGGGATGTGGATGTCTAGGATGATTAGATTGTGGTCAGATCTGACCAACGAGGAATTGACCTCTGGTGTGGAACACCGGTTACCCATGTTGGTAATAACCAGGTCTAGGATATTACTGCCCCTGGTGGGGGTGTGAGTAAGTTGATCCAAGGTGTTGGAATTTATGAATTCCAGAAAACGTTGAGCAAAAAAAGTTGGTACATGAGTAGTTTATCCAGTTAATGGTGGGGTAGTTAAAATCGCCCATTATTAGGGTGTTAGGTTGTACCCTAATACTTTCCAGTGTATCAAGAAATGAGGAGTGGGAATCCTAGGGCATGGTGGGGGGTCTATAGCAAGCTACCATTTGTATTCCAGTCTTACCCAGAGTTAGTTGCACTTGGATAATCTCAGATGCATTCATTATGCTGTTCAACTAGCCTGGAGGTGTGGATATCCTTAATGAATATGGGCACGCCTCCACCTTTGGTGCTTCATTCTGGGTTAGGTGGCCGAAAGGTGTGGTATGAATTATAGCCTGGTAATGCAGGGGTGCTCTCTGGAGCTTTGAACCAGGTCTCTGTCACTGCACAGATGTTGATGCCTCCATTTTAAGAAGTGCCTCGAATGAGTGTATTTTGAGGTTTAGACTTCTAGCATTGAGTAGCATTACCCTCAGATTTTGCTTGCTTGTACCTGTTACAGTGGTGAATTTGTCATTTGAACCTTGCCTAAAAAAGGCACTATAGGGGTTGCAAGAGCCTTAGCCAGTATCTGGAATCCCAAGGGCAACAGGTGCAAGCCATCTGTGGCAAAGCATTGTGCTCTGTCGATCATGTCGTCCCAGGCAGACAAATACTGGATCCCCTTAGAATGACACCAGAAACTTAGCCAATTGTTGAAGTCAATCATTTCATCCTTGTACTGTGGCATCATTCTGGGTGATGGCAGGATGCTACTCAGGGCCAGGGTCATACCTGCCTGGGCTACAAGATCAGAGAGCTCCTCCATGTCTCTTTTCATGTAGTCCAGGGAGGTACATCTCAGGTCATTCACACCAACATGGACAATGACAGTGTCATACTTGTACTTGTTGTGGAGTGACCTGAGTGCGTGTGTTGATGCGTCCAATGAACGTGCACAAAGTGTACTTTAGTAGCAGTTACTTTGGTACTTTTCTGTGAACAAGTAAACTGTGGCCATAGGTGCCAGAAGCTGTTGAAGTACCCATTCTTAGATCCAAGTTGCATTTGAATATGGACAGGGATGAGCTTTGTTTTACTCGAATAGATACTCTGCTCTGGAACAGTGGTAGCCTCTGTGATATATATCCATCTCTCCACAACACTCAGTTTAGATACCTGGACTGAGTATTTCTGATGCCATTTGACTTGTTGATGTTCAATAGGTCCATCTGTATTAGGTCGGAGGGTGCATTGTATGCCAGACATATCACCTCTAAGCATACTGTAGGATACTGAATATAGTGATAAATCTTTGAGGTGCTCCAAGCAAGACCTATTGTTTAGGACTTGTATCCTTTTAGTAAGGTAGCTCTGTGGGTATTCCAATTGTTGCATGGGTCTAGACAGATATATGCCAAAGTGGGCATTAGACAAAATGATTGACTACAAAAACAGCCTAGTTATGATTAATTAGTGAGCTTGTTGGATGTCCATTAATACAGCTCTCAAATGAACTGAGAACAGTATACTGTCAATTGCTGTTTCTCAAAAGACAAAATATACAGCTTTTCTCTTGTACACGGATATACACTTTCCATAGTAATCTGTACTTGTGAGGCCAAGTATCTGGCAGTTAGTGCCGAGGACTACACCTCTGGGGTGTTAATGAGCTTCTTCCTTCACCTCCATTTGCATTCTGTATGATTCTGAACAAGTCACTTAGACAGTGCTACCAATTCGCTCCTGAAAAGGGACACTTGTGTCCAATGAACGAACCTGGTTAACAAATGTAGAAAAAAAAATGAAACTGTTTATTACAATCAGTTTATGACTGTTAAGCACATGCTGGAAAGTAAAGCATAATAGCAAGCTTATTAATTTTAACACAAAAAAAGCCCCTGTCATGCACTCTCTTAATATAACAAATCTATAAATGCATATCTGGAGTGTGTTTTATTTACAACATTAATTCAAAGCGTATTTTTTACATCTACATCCCACTCTGAAAAAGTACCTTTTTTTGGTTATGCAACCAACCTACTTCTACTATAAGTACGAACAATTATTACTCTTTCAATATTTTCAGGCCCCGTAAAAGAATTAGAGAAGGTATGCTCATATTAATAATTAGAACATTTTAATGGCACTTTTTCTGTAGGTCACCTAAGAAGGATCAACAAGACCCAGCCCAGTTCTTAAGTGCATAGTAGGAAACCATATGAAAATTGTCACTGGTCCTACAATTTACATCCCCATTATCCATTAGAAATAATTATAGTGAACTTTCACTGACACTATCATCTTCATTATAATATGTTCTTAGCTCTGACTTAATGTACCTAGATTGTGGCTAAAAATAGGGGACTTTGTGCTTCAGCTCTGTGACACAAAGGAATAAACCTCTGGCTGTGGCCCAAGTTTGAAAAGTGGCTTGAGTACTGTAAGAGCTGTGGTGGGGTGGATGGAAGAGATTGGTAGCTTTTGTCAGAGTGCCCACCCAGGGAGGAGGGATGTTGGTATGCTTGCCAAAGTCAGTGCTGGTAGTTCTTGCAGGTGTGTGTGTGGGAGCTTGCAAGGAGGGAAATAAATAGTTCTAGCAGTGATGAGGGTGCTCATGTCACTACTGGGGAGCACTGATGAGGAAATACAGCAACTCCTTTCATGGTTGCCAGGGTGATGGTCATGCTTGTCTAATAAGGTTAGGAATGCATCACATGACTCTCACCCTGATAGGAAATGAACAGATGCTGCACTGGAATTCATAGCATGAATGGGTAGCTGAGGTAGTAGCTTGATAACAGACAAGGACTGGGAGGGGTACAAGTAAGTTATAAATTGGACATGTGTGATTTAGTCCACCTACCTGTTTAAAATAAAATAAATACATGCTTTGTATATCTTGTGGCTTGTATTGGGTAGCCAAAAGACAGCTAACGCAAATGTATGTAATTGTAAACACATAGAAATGCAATGATTACAGTTACTTTATCTGTTTGAGTGCAAAACAAAACAAAATATGTTAACGTAATGTAAAGTATATCTGGTGTGCAGTGCAGATGAGTGATTTCTTAATGGATGGCAAGCAAAGGGAGTAACTATTAATCAGTAGGATCTGGGATTCACCTTTCAACAGTTCTGTTTGCTGCACGGGCCTTTGCGCAATGCACTAGGGTTAATCAAATGATCAAAAAGTAACTTGATTATCACTGCACACAGGTGATCCTTAGCTGATTTTACTGAGCGGTTTCAAGCTATCTAATTGCTCATGTGTTAACACGTTAAAGGAGGCCCTAGCAAGACAACCACAAACAACCCCTTCAAAGTGCCACATCCATGAATACAGGACAGTAATACGTCCATCTGCTGCAGAAATGAAATAACTTTTAAGCAGCTTATTGACAATTTTGTCTGAGAAACTAACACAATTGTTACATTATTCAACTATTATATGTTTTGTTTGGTAACACAGAATCAAAAAAAAAAAAAGAAGAAAACTACTTGTCCAGATGTCGGAAAGTCTGTTTTCAGGTGTCTGGTAAAAGTGGTGGGGACACTCCCTCCCCCTCACTCTACAGTACTGGCGCCTATGACTGTGGTCACTTATAGCAGCTGGCAGGAGGATCAGGCCTCAAGGAATCATCATCATCATCATTTTTAATTCTCGACCTGGCCCCTTCCAGTCCTGTCCCTGCTGCAGGCTGCAGGCTGCTGGCATCTGCCGTGGCTCCAAATAGCTACGTCTCATCCACCACAGGCATCTCACCCTGTTCCATATAGTGCTTGGGCATCCTACCCTGAAAAAAACATCAGGGAATCTTGAAAGAACTACCAAGGGGTCCCAGTAGTGACTCCTGCAACTATTCTGCCACCCCTTAAGTACTACAACTAGCTTCTCCAAATATCTACGTCTCATCCACCCCAGGCATCTCACCCTATTCCATATAGTACCTGGGCATCCTACCCTGAAAGAACCATCAAGGAACCTAGAAAGAACTATCAAGGGGGTCCCAGTAGTGATTCCTGCAACTATTCTGCCACCCCTCAAGTACTACAGCTAGCTTTTCCAAATAGCTACGTCTCATCCACCCCAGATATCTCACCCTGTTCCATATAGTACCTGGGCATCCTACCCTGAAAGAACCATCAAGGAATCTTGAAAGAACTACCAAGGGGTCCCAGTAGTGACTCCTGCAACTATTCTGCCACCCCTCAAGTACTACAACTAGCTTCTCCAAATAGCTACGTCTCATCCTCCCCAGGCGTCTCATCCTGTTCCATATAGTACCTGGGCATTCTACCCTGAAAGAACCATCAAGGAATCTTGAAAGAACTACCAAGGGGTCTCAGTCATGACTCCTACAACTATTCTGCCACACCTCAAGTACTACAACTAGCTTGTATGTATCCTATTTGTGTAAATAATTTGTAATCCCTAATGGTTGTTATCTGAATCTGCGTGACCCTGCTAGCACCCTAGCATCTCAGTCCAAGCTCTCTAGGTTCCATCCCACCCCTCCCAGGCAGCTTGTGCCTTCACCTCAGACCTATGCTGTTTTTCCACTAGGTGGCAGCTTTTACTCACTACCAATTGCTCCTCTCTCCTAGCAAGTATAGCTTTTTTCCCTAACAACATCCACTATCCTGCTTAGCTCCAAACCCCTGTTTATTCCTCTGCTTCTCTCTACCTTAGATACTTTCTGACCTAGTGCACATTCCCTGTGCCCCCTTACAACAGGCACTGCTCTCTGCTTCACTGATTGTTTTCTGCTGCCCGCTCTGTCTTCTCTGCTCTACCTTGGTTCTGTCTGTCTCCATTTCCCCCTGTTCTACTTCTTGGTCTTCCTCTAATCCCCCCTGTTCTACTTCTCCCTCCCCCTCCTATTCTTCTCAAGTCACAACTCACTCTTACCTGCCTCATCCCTCCCCTCTCCTCTTACTCTCCTTCTTTCAGTCTCCTCCCTCTCCTCATTCCCTGTCCCTCCTCCTCCTTATTATCTACTTCCTGCCTCTAAAGCTATTTAGCTACGCCAGTTCTTGTGGCACCATTTTTAATTCTCGACCTGGCCCCTTCCAGTCCTGTCCCTGCTGCAGGCTGCTGGCGTCTGCTCGTGGGTGAGTGCTTTTGTTATCTTTTTAATCACTTCTTGTTACAAGTGTTACCAGGATTTCCAGGCTAACAGAAGCTTAAGATTGTACTCTATTTAGCTTGTACGATACAAGTGTTCCTAAGAACGGTATTTACAGATGTGTTTCAGCTTCAACTTGTATGATCTGAGGACCTTGCTTAAAGAGCGCTCCTAGAAACAGTGTTCCAAGCCAGTATATCTAACTACTGGCTTCCCTACTGTTACCCCCAGCTAATCATCACAGCTGCTGTTACCTGTAAACCACACACACAATATCTGGTTTCCTTTGAGCGTTAATAAGCTCTGCTAACGCAGCGGCTTTGTGCTTAATGCTTATGTTTACTAACTAGTGTTTAATGCGTATGCTTACTGATTAGTGTCAAAGCTTTATGCTTAACGATGTTGTTATCTGCTACCCAAGAACACTGAACCAGGTTCCCTGTGAGCGTTAACAAGCACCACTACAGCAGTGGTGCTCAGCCATATACATAAAGATTTATACTTAATGCTTTATCCTTAATTATCCCCAGCTAACTATCTTTAATCATGTTGCTTTCTGCAGTCCAGGCACACTGTTTATTGCTCCCTGTGAGCGTGTATAAGCTCCTTTACTGCAACGGCTTCATGCTAACTGCTGTATGCTTAGTTTCTACACACTTAAAGGCATACAGCAAGTCCTGCAGCCCTCGTTGTTTACCAATCAGTCTGCCTGGAGCTGACTGTGTGGAACTGACCCTTAACTTGATTAATTGCCATAGGCAAAAGTACTCTGTGGGTCCACCATTATCTGTTGCTGCTCCCCTTCTGTTCTAACTGGAAGAAGCCATATTACTTTGTAAAGGAGTATAATATTCTAGTATAACAACAATACAACATTTTGTTTGCTATTATCTGCAACTATTTCCCCTCTGTTTTAACTGAAGGCAGCCGTACTAATGCAAAACGCACTAGTTTTTGAGTGATTGCATGCTGTATGTACTTGCTGCCCTATTATATGTTTATAGAAGTAACTGCAGTATATTTTTTTTAGAAATGTTGGATGTGCTCAATCAGCGTTAGCTCACTTTTCTAAAGAATTAGCATGTTTTATTAGAAACCTGATTAATCGGTTTAATGATAATTGCTGACTCCTGAGTACAGGGTTCTGAATGATGAATGGCTGTTTTAACTGTCTGCTCTAATGTGGATTTTTACTGCTCTGTATCTCCCTGCCTTTGCTGAAACTTAAACTGCAGAATTTGCTGTTTGATATTGAATGTCTTAGTGTGTATTCACTCTGCTTTTGTATTTTTTTCTGCTTACTACATTCACATTTATTCTCAGGTTGCTGCTTACACACACCCTCTTTCTTCACCCCCCCCCTAGTTTACTTACTACTATTTCTAAACTAACTAAATATCTTATAGGTCACTGACTGATTTATTACACTCCTGTCTCTAACTACTTATTATTCCTTCTACAGCTCCAAATAGCTACATCTCATCCACCCCAGACGTCTCACCCTGTTCCATATAGTACCTGGGCATCCTACCCTGAAAGAATCATCAAGGAATCTTGAAAGAATTACCAAGGGGTCCCAGTATTGACTCCTGCAACTATTCTGCCACCCTTCAAGTACTACAACTAGCTTGTTATATATCCTATTTGTGTAAATCATTTGTAATCCCTAATGGTTGTTATCTGACTCTGTGTGTGCCTGCTAGCAGCCAACCATTGCCCTCCAAGCACTCTAGGCGTCATCCTACTCCTCCCAGGCAGCTTGTGCCTTCACCTCAGACCTATGTTATTTGTCCACTAGGTGGCAGCTTTTCTCTCCTAGCAAGTATAGCTTTTTTCCCTAACAACCTCCACTATCCTGCTTAGCTCCAAACCCCTGTGTATTTCTCTGCTTCTCTCTACCTTAGATACATTGTGACCTAGTTCACATCCTCTGTACCCTCTTACCTCGGGCACTGCTCTTTGCTTCACTGATTGGTTTCTGCTGCCCGCTCTATCTTCTCTGCTCTAACCTGCTCCGTTCGCCCTGTGGGCTCACTCCACTCTCCTACCCTACCCTACCCCCAAATTCCACCCTCCCCAGTACTCTTAGCTTTATTCTCACCTTACCACACCCCTCAGCTTCATCATCCAGTTCCTTTCCTCTCCTCATTACCACTCCCTCACATAACTCTCCCACATACAGTCCTACAGTTGAATCCCACCCTTATACCTACACCTTTCCCCTCTCTTCTCAGATTCCCAATATAACTCTAAACTTTATTGCATACTCCCTCTATTCCCATAATAACTCTATTACTTTACAACACATTAGTCTCAGTCATTACCATCAATTTCCTTTATAATCCATACTTCTCCCTCTTATAACCACATACTTCTCTCTCTTTATAACCCACATTTCTCTACCTCTCTCCCCTCTGACATGTTCTCCTTACATCACCAGATCCTCCACACCCCCCTACCTACTTCTGCTACTAATTCCCTTATACCAAGCCACCTCTTATACCTCCTATGCCTGTCAAATACTACTAACTAAAACAATCTCCTTACTTACTCTCCTGTACCCTCACTCTTTCCTCCATTTCCACTCTATCTCCCCTTCCCTCATTCAATCCAACCCTTTGCTCCTTTTTCATCCTAAAATCTTCTTCACTAAAGCCAAGATAGCGTCACCAACTCCTAGCTTTAATTTTCCCAATTCTACTCCAAGCAAGCCAGAATGGCTAAAGGATGTCTTTTTTAATAAATGATTAAAAGCAGGTGACATGCATCCCAACCCTGGTCCCATAACCTGTAACAACACCAACCACATAACTTTTTCCACCTCTCTTAATACCCTAAAAATCTTCACAATAAATGCTCAGTCTTACCAATAAATCTTACCAATTCCACACCTGGCTAAGCCATAACCAATCTGACATCCTAGCCATCTCTGAAACCTAGCTCAAACCCTCCATCTCCGACTCAGAAATTCTACCCCCTGGATTCCATATTCTCAGAAATGACCATGTAGGAAAACAGGTGGTGGCACCGCCTTAGTCTATTTGAATCTGCTCACCTTAATACCCCTCCAAATTCCAATCCCCCAATTCCAGAACACTGAACTAACAGCTGGACTACTAAAACTAAACAAGCACAAAAACATCTGCTTCATTGCCCTCTATATCTCTCCTGGTAATAATATATCAATACTTGAAGAAATTCTCCTGTGGGCTTCCACAAAAATTAACTATGAGACTTACATCTTAGGAAATTTAAATATTGATTGGAACAAACTCAACAGCCCCTCTCCTTTCCTATCCATCAACCTCTACGACTTCACTCAGACTATCCTCTCTATCACCTGGCCTAACAAAATTAATCCCCCCTGGATCCACCTTAGACTGGATCCTAGACTCCAGTACTAATAAAATAACCAACTCCAACACTACTCCTGATACCATTAGCAACCATTTCCCAGCCTTCATTCATCATTCCTCTAACTCTTCTCCATACCAACATCAATATATCCTTACTCACAACCTTCACAACTTCCACCCTACTACTTTCTCAGATATATTCAAACAAATGAATTGGCATATTTTAAACACCCTTCCCCTCAATAAAGCTATAGACCACTTTAACTCTGTCTTCCTCGAAACTTTAAACTTCATAGCCCCCCTTAAAAACAAAAGAATCAAAACTAATACAGTTCCCTGGCTCTCCAAAGAGACCAAACAAATTATGCACCAAAGGGACAAAATGTGGAAACTTAACCAAAACAAAATCTACCTAATACCTTGCTTCATTATAAACAGCTCCATAATCTTGCAAAAAAACTAATCAACAAGGACAAAAAAGCCTACTATACTAAGCTACAGTCAAATAACTATAACAACCCTAAACAATTCTGGAAGACAATAAACTCGCTTCTCCGTCCAGGCTCAAAAACAAATTCCTGTCCCAACCCAAACAAAACTGACCTTGAACTAGGTTCTGAATTCAACTCCTTTTTCATCGAAACCATATCTTCCCAAAATCTTTTCCCAACAATAACCCAGCTACCCTTCATCCTAGCCCCCCAAACCCACCAAATAACCTTCCTCCTCTGTTTGAGCTTAAATCTGTCTCCACAACTCTCATAAAAAAAATCCTATCCAAACTTAAGCCCTGCTCTAATGCACCCAACAACATTTCATCATCCTTTCTAAAACATGCTGCAGATGGCATTGCTCTCCCAATCAGTATCATAATAAACAGATCAATGAAAGAATCCTATGTCCCCAAACTCTGGTGCTCAGCCTTCATTCTCCCTCTCCATAATAGAGGGAAAAATACCAGTATCTCAAATTTCTACCCCATTGCCTTACTCTCCCCTATTTCTAAAATCCTTGAAAAGTGCATCCACCTCCAACTTATGCCATTCCTGACACATAATAATCTCCTCACACCTACTCAGCATGGCTTCCACCCTGGCCACAGCACCATAATCACCCTAATTTCTTTCTTAGATACTGGCAACCAAGCCCATGATACAGGACAGCTAGTTTCTACTATTTTTCTTGATCTATCCAAGGCATTTGACACTATCTCCCACAACCATCTTCTTTGTCATCTCTCAAACTTTCACATCTCACCTAAAACTCTATCCTGGTTCTCCAGTTATCCATCAGACAGATATCAGGCTGTCAAATGGAAAAACTCCATCTCTTCCTTCTTACTTACCCTTACAGGTGGGTGTCCCACAAGGATCCATCCTTGGATCTATGCTATTTAACATCTTCATCAATAACTTCCATACTGCTATTCCTGACACCAAAATTATTCAGTACGTGGATGACTCAACCTTAGTCTGCTCTACCAGTAATCTCCAAGAGCTGATGTCAAAAACCCAAACTGCTTTCTCAGAAACTGAAAACTGGATGCACCAAAACCACCTATCTCTTAATGCAAGCAAATCCAAAATTCTACTATTCCCACCCACTAAGAACTATTCCTTCAATAAAAATGACTTCAAAATTCTTAACCAAACCAACACACCTATAGAAGTCATCCCCTCTGCTAAACTGCTAGGTATAATAGTTGATGAACACTTAAAGTTCGATATACATGTACAACAAAACATTAAAAAGACCCACCAAAAGCTAGGTATGTTATATAGGAACAATCACTTTCTCTCCAACTCTAGAAGACACACTCTAGCCTTTACTTTTCTCCATCCTTCCTTACTATATGGTGCTCCTCTCCTAACCAACCTGTCCTCCTCCATTTCCTCCAAATTAGAAAGCTGCTACAATAAAATTACTAAATTTGCCTCCAAATTCAAAAATTCTACTCACCACTGCCTCGCCCTACAATCCCTGAACTGGCTAGAACTACCAAACCACCTAGATTACCTACAACTCTTTATAGCACATACTCTCATATGTCAGCCTACAAAATGCCCCACTCTAACTAACATCCTTCCCCCCTATATTCCCAACAGAGCCCTTAGATCTGAACATCAGAACTTAATAGCTATCCATAAACCCAAACATTCTGCTGGCCAACTGCTCCTCTCCTATGCTCTAGGCAAAAAATGGAATTCCCTTCCTCGGTCACTAAGAACCATCCCAAACTATGAAAATTTCAAGGCCCAGCTTTTCACACATCTGTCTACTAAACGGAAATGCCCCTGCCTCCTCCCTACATGAGCTTTGATCACTTCAAGCCACAAGAGTCTCCCCCTACTGGTACATAAGCCCTCTATACCTCCCTCAGGCACTTTCTTTCAACTCTATCAAATCTCCCTGCAATCTCCTGCTGCTTTATCCCTCTCCCTACTTATTCCACTCCCAGAACTATATTTGCTCAACAACACATATAAATATTGCAAGTATATAGTACTTCTTTCTACTCAAATTGCGCATGTAAAGCATATTTCACTATCTTTTCTGGATCCAAACTAATCATGTCAAATATCAGTGCAACCTTAACAATTACTTTCAATGAAAAAGCTTAATTTTAATCTGTTCTACAGAATTGTTATCTGGTACAAGGTTGCATTTCTTGTAATCATATTTGTAAACTACTAATGCATTCTCATACCTTGCTTGCATTTCTTGTAAATCCTGTATGAAAATTTGTTTTCTTGCAAATTTAGTATGTAAACTGTTTTTCTATGCGTATGTAAACTTTAGTATGTAAACTGTTTTTCAATGCATTCTCTGAGCTTTTCTCCCCGGGCCTCCACTGAAAATGGGCCAGGTTGACCCAGTGGACTTCCCCGGTAATCAAACTGGAAATAAATAAATAAATAACATCATCATCATCATCATCAGCCCCCTTCTTCTCATTTTCTACATGAGTTCAGGGTATCATGTTAACTGTTGCCATCTCTCTCAATTCAGTGCCACACTCCTGCCTTCTTCAACACTTCTGCCTGACTGTCACAGATCTTCTTTCACACAATCCATCCACCTCTTTGCTGGATGTCCTGGCTTCCTCTTACCTTCTTCCTGCCTGTTCCAAATCTTCTTCCCCAAGAATAACACCCAATGAATAACGATGCAGAAATGTAAATAAGCTAGGAAACATGCATTTAATTTCATTTCAATTGTTTACTTAGATGAAAGTCATAGAGAAGGATACAGATTCTTCCCTGATTATCTAGACAGAATTTTCATATATTACTACTGGTTCACTAAATGGATGCCACTCAGTGCAGTTATGTGGCTTAAGTATCTTACTTGATATGCTGGATTTCAAGGTAACACAGACATTTGCATACCTCTGATAAAATGACAATGGAAAAAGTAAATAAAACATGCAAGTATAAAGAGAATGGTTGGTATTTGAAGATGATTAGCACATTGCTCTGGGGAAATAGCATGGAAAGTGGCAACAATGCATGGACAAAGTGATTCAGAAGCACAGGCAGTGCTACTACCTCAGATAAAATAGAGCAGTATATAGCATATGCAAATGTCCCACATAATCATTTAGAAGTGAAGTTCCCAATGGAAATGAGGGATAGTGATTATGCAAATGACAGCATCAAACAGGATCCATAGGATTTTTTTCATAAGAGTTTTAAGACAATTTAGTCTTGTGACCATCAGTGCCTTACCAGTACCTATTCTCATGCTATAACCCCTTTCTTCAGGGGGGCTAGGGTAGTTTGTCCCCTGGGAAATTGTTGAACACCCATCAAAATATCCAGTTCCTTTCTGAAGGATGATAATGCATCAAACTGCTTTACTTGCAGAAGAAACTTATTCTAGACAAGGGGCTGGGAGTTGTGCATAATGAATCTCTCTCTTTCTGCAATGCATTCTACTTGTCAACTGGTGAAGATTTAGTTAGCTGTTCTTAGTGTTTGCTAAGCTATTATACTTGCAGAAATATAGGAGTTGAAGGTCACTAATAGTGTAGTAGATTGGGTGCAAAATGTCCCCTCAAGAATCTATAACATACTAAGTAAAGAGATAGAGTCTACATTGTTATACTAGCTCAGGGTCTTTAACTCTGCAATCTTCTTGGTTAGGAAGCTCTGGTTATTTTGCTGGCTGTTTAATATGTCGAGTGAGGTACATCCTGAACAAGCATTGAACTCAAAATTGATATAATCAGTGTTAAATATAAGAGAACAATAACATCTTTAGGTCTGGGAGAAATATAATTGGCTATTACTTGTCCTAAGAAGAAGGATTTTCTTAATACATCTCCATATGCTGATTAAAGGAGCAGGAACTGTCAACTCAGGTACCCAGGAGCTTGACTTCATTTTTCTTTTTTAGTGGAGTATTGTCTACTCTGTGTCTTGAAGGTTGGGTTTGTTTGCCAAATAAAACAATACTACACTTTCTCACATTTAATCTGAGTCCATTTTCAGTACACAAGTCAGAGGGGTCTTCACAATAACACCTTGTTGTCATCTGCAAGCTTAATTAACCATTTTTTTCTTCTAAGCCTGGAGACATACCTCTTAACCTCTTAGAGAAAGAAATCTGGATAAAGCCATAGATAAAGTGGGGACAAAGACCCAAATATAGGGACACTTTTTAAATATTCTCTTACAAACTGAGAAAGTTGATAGAACAACAGGTATTGTGTTACCATGGATTTTTTGAAGGGCATGAAGTCTGAAACTCAAATGTCTGTCATTATTTTGTGATTTCAACCCTCAATCCCTCAGTGATTTGCCAGTTATTTGCCAGAAAAACACTATTTTATTAGAAACAGACCAAAAATATGAGGCAAAAATCTGGACATTCTGCGACAATCTGTACAGTTGAGAGGTATGCTTGAAGATTAGAAAAGATAAATGTTGAAAATGAGGCAAATCAGTATAGACACCTGGTGACTTTGCTGAATACCTTTCAAATGAGGCACCTGTCACACAAACTATATGGATTCTATGTTATAACTAGTTTGTTGTCCATCTTACTGTGTGAGGATCTTTATTTAAAACATTTAACTTACTTACAATGCCCACATGGAGCATGATGTTAAACAGTTTGGCTAAGTCAAGGTACAGTGTGTGAACAGCATAATCCTTTCAAATAAGCCAATTAGATTTATTTGGCACCATCTTCTTTTGATGAAGCTAAGCTTTTGAAGGTTTAGACTAATTAGATTTTTGATAACATGATTGATGAGATCAATTATGATACATTCCATTGCTTTGCAGATAATGCTCCTCAGGTTAATGCATTTATAATTACCAGAGTTCATCTTGGGGCCACTCTTGAGGTAGGGCTTCACCCATGTAGAGTGTCATAATTCAGGACCAGATCCTGTGGTGAAGCTTAGGTTAAACAATTTGAGGTGAAGTTTGACAAGGATGCATTGGGTGCAAGGTATTCTAAGATATGCTGAGTTTGGATAGATGTTTTGGATGTGAAGTTCTTGCTTGAAAATATATTGACACTATCTATTGGGGTGAAGAAGACGGATCAGTGTAGGACAGGTTTTGAGCATTGTTAGGTATGGTTTGAACAATTCCCATAGTTTCCTAACATAGCTAAAGAAAGAAGTGTAGTTGCTCACTACATCTCCACTACATATAACTAATAATCCATAAATGTGAGGGATTGATTGAGCCATGATGTTATCTTATTCAGGAAACCAGGAATTGCCAGCATACAGGACATCGCTATCTACCACCACTTGCCTAACAGATCATGTACCCTTTACATATCAATAGGGTTACCACATGTGAGCATCTGTGTCCAGGTACTCATGACTGGCCATGGTGAGGTGGGGTGGTCTCAGTGACCAGAGCAAACACTGATGCAGTATTAGAAAAAGTCCTTCTCATCTGGGTATACCTGGGCTGTGACAGGCCATCTTGCATCTGGACTCTTCCACTTCCATGCACAGACTGGCCTGTAGAGGCAGACCAAAAGACAACTGCCATCTGTCTCATATATGCACCAATGGATGCAATGTTAGCAACAAGTGACCCGAGGAACACATCTTTCTTAATGTCCCTATAATCCATATTACTGTTCTGGTGCTGGCTGTCATCACACAGTCTATGCTGGTGTTGCATTTCATCCCACAGACAATGTAGCAGATGTACCATCTAGAAAATGATGTGGGTAGCAGATGTCTGTGCGTGGATCACTGGCTTAAACATCTGCTGCTTAATGCCAGGAGCTGAATCCGGGTTAGGGACAGGTATGGAATCATGGAGATGGCACAATCCACCACACATCTCCCCTGTAGGGTGTATGTACATGTTAAATGCAGTGCCGCTCACAGATGCTATCTGGGCCAAAGGCTTCTGTTTAGCCTGGGTGGAAATTACAGCTGCCTCACCAAACACACTGGTGAGGCTAGTGTTTCAAACTGACATACTCCTCATATGTGGGGGCCATGTGTGAACCCTCCTATATTTGTATCACTGTGCTGCCAACAGTGACCCTGTGTCATCAGACTGCACCATGTGCCATTTGCCAACATCATCAGTCAGTTATCTGTTGACATCAGGCATATACTTTTCTGTTGCACTGGACCCTCCACCAGTTAAGTCTATGAAAGCATAAAGACAAATACCAGTGGCAGCACTGAAATAAATGCCTAAGCTCCCTCACACTGTACAGACATACAATAGATAACACAATCTGTGAATACTATATGGACACCTACATACCTTGTTGTGTGAGATGTTGCAGTTGCAGAGTGGGGGTACATGGAGGTCAGATGAACAGACATTTCTTTCTGAATAAGTCCTGCCTCACATGTGGTACAAATTACACCATGGCAATGTAAAAACTACTACTACCCTGATGTGCTCCCTACAGACATTAAAACAGTCATCACCCACCCAGTTCTTACATACAGGTCACCACCTGGAATGATGGTCCATTACCAATACCTGAGTATGGACACCAGGAATTCCTCTACCTCTTTGAACTGCTTATGTGTCAATTGTCCTCTTCCTGTAGTTGGTATGTTATTAGGAATGTCCCCTGCTTTGCTCTTGACATGCAATATCATTTGTATAACCCTTTATCAGATATTAAGTAGATTCTAATTATGACTATCCACTGATGTCTGGTACCACTCTCTTTCACTCCTGGTCTTGAAAAGCCTTGTCCACATTACCTTTAGCCAAGATTCATAAGCCATATTTTCTAAGTGTCTGCAGTAGCACTACATTCTCCTGGGTGATGATCTTTTCCAGTCATTGCTTCTCTCATTAGCACGTTACAAGGCTTGCACACCTGTGGATTACACTTGTTGGTCAATCTGTCTGCACAGCTGTGTATGAATATGCTATATGATAACATGCTATCACCAACCCCATAATGTTGACATATTCTTGACCCATCTGGTGCTCTGATACTTTCCCTTTACCTACACAGACTAAAGCTACAGATATTTTGTCATCACACATCATCCTGCATTAGGATACTTAACCCTTTTTTGTACTCTACAGAACCTCATTCCAGTAGTATGTATTTTCACATTCACCTTATATCTAAGGGCCATTGTGCCTGTATGGCAGGTCCTACCCAATGTGCATACTGAGCACAAAGTGCTCCCTTCTCACAGCTGGATATTGATAGTGTCATGTCATTATGTGGTGTAAGATAGTCTAGGGGAGAGAAATATGCTAATTAGCTATGTGCTTTCCCTGCAGAACTGTCTGTGGTAAAGCATTTATGCACCCAAGTGATTCCGAGAATCACTCAGTTGCATATACTGCCATGACCACTCCTGGCCCCTCATGTTAATGAATGTGCCAAAAGGTCATGCTAATCCATCATGGAGAAGTAGGTGCTTTGGAGTTTATTGATCAGATAGTGTTCAGGTGTGTGTGTGTGTGTGTGTGTGTGTGTGTGTGTGTGTGTGTGTGTGTGTGTGTGTGTGTGTGTGTGTGTGTGCGTGTGTGTGTGTGGGTGAATGTATGAGAGTATCTGTGAATGTGATCAAGTGGGGAGAGGGTTGTGTGCATAGTGTGTTTGTGTGTGTGTGTGTGTGTGTGTGTGTGTGTGTGTGTGTGTGTGTGTGTGTGTGTGTGTGTGTGTGTGAGTATGTGTGAGTATGTGTGAGTATGTGTGTGTGTGTGTGTGTGTGTGTGTGTGTGTGTGTGTGTGTGTGTGTGTGTGTGTGTGTGTGTGTGAGGGAGGGTGAATGGGTTAGGGAAGATGTCATATTTCCACACACACACCTAAACTAATAAGCAAAGCCTGTAGCAAAGGGTTAGGAGTCCACTAGCCACTAGGTATAACTAGCAATGTCTAGGTCAGGGGGAAATACTACTGACCAGGGAGAACTCTTTGTATTTCATGTCTTAATTGCACTTAATGTGGGTCAAAAACACAAGTTACTAGGGAGAATTGTTTACATTTCGTGTCTAAATGTAGACTTTGGGAATCTTTTGACAACACGGGGGCAGGTACAGGGTATATGGTGTGTATGTCTGTGTGTGTGCATCAATGCATAGTTAATGGAGATTCAGATCATGCAAATTAGGTAATAATTATGCCGTTTCTCACTTCAGCTTATGTGCCTCTGAATTGCAAAATACCATGCCATGGAAATGGGGCTTTTCTATTGGAGCCCTTAATTCAAGCAGTGGGGTTCTTTGTGAATTCCTGGGCAGGAGTTTACTTCACAGAGATCATTCTGGATGGCATGGGTGTCATGGGGTGACTTAATAACAATCATCAGTTTGCAGTTATCTGCAAAATTTGTTAGCAAGAGGTTTTGAGTTGCTGCTTAGAGCTGAAACCTGAATACCAAAAAGGAGAGATCCCAGCCCACATCACTGAGGGATACCATTGGTCACTTCTATATTTTTTAATAAGGTACCTGCAACTCACACTGTGTGGATTCTTTCAGCCAGTTTGTTATTAATTGTACCAAATATAGGTGGATTTTTAAAGCATTTAGCTTCCATAATGCCAGCATGGGAAACTGTATTGAAAGCCTATATGTAATGCATGGCCACAACCTGTATAGCAGCTTCTGTAATCCTTTATTTACCAGATTTCAGTGAGTGAATCTATCCTTCAGAAGGCCAGATTGTTGGACATCAAGCTAGTAAGACTACTGATATTTTAGAATATGATGTCAGTTATAACAGGCTCCGTGGCTTTGAAGATTAAGGCTGATAGGTCTATAATTACCCATGTCAGGTACAAGGTCACCACTATGGAGGAGCATCATCACTGCAGTGCAGCACTCATCAGGGGAAAAAAACAGTAGATAAACATAGGTTAAACAGTTTAAGGAGTGTATCTGCTATTAATATGAAATTGATCACAGAGTACTCTGAATCATTACCTTAGCATGCTGTGCTATCAACACTAAGCAGGACTAATTGCTTGGCCCTGCCCATCATAGACCTGTGGATGCAGGTGCATAATATGGTTGCATATGCTGTTTATAAATCACACAGTATTATGGGTCTGCACTACAGAGCTTTTTCACAGTGTTAGGTCACCAGTGGGTATAATGCTTGCTTTCCTGCAGGAGAACTAAGATCACCCTTCTGAAGTCATCCTGAAGGGCTTAATGATAGTTTTCCTGGCAACTATTCACATAAAAGATTAGATCCATCTTCTAATAATATTGCTGATGTTCCCTGATATCTCTTGGTAAAGCTAGAGTCATTTAGTCTCCACGGATTACTGAATGTCTGCCTCACAAGCATGTAGCACCTCCTGGCCCAGGTTTTTGGTCATGAGATAAGTAGGCCCTGTCTACTGGGCCACTAGATGCACAGCCTGCCCATAACATCCATCATGGAAGTGACTGATGTCAGTGTGGACTGGCCTCTAGACCATTTTGAAGTCTGCTATGAACCTTGTCCTACTCTATATTCATATTTCCCCCTGCCTTGTTTGTCAATCCCCATTCCTTGTTTGCTGTTCAGTCCTCCCTATCACCAACTGTTCAGTCATTGTTTGTTGGTGACCATCCATTGCTTGTTTCTACATTTTATACCAGTACCATCCCTGTTTGTCAGTGTCTACATCTAATGCTTTTTGTGTGTGCCTCTGCAACATTTCCTTATTACTCTTCCCTCCTATAACTTTTCTTCACTACCTCCCATTATCTTCTTATATGAAAAATGTGAGTCTTTCTCACAAAAATAAAATATATTCCTCCAGCACCCAATCCTTATAGTTACCTATGCATGTTTTGCTATTGCTCCTTTGCCCCTTTTCTAACTTGTCTATCTATCCTTATAAACAGAGTTGTCACTTTGCTGTGCTGGCCTTACTTGGGCTGTCTGATACTGCACATATGGCACGATGTGGTGTTTTGTTGTACACATCAGCACACATAGGTTTACTTGCTATTCCTGTGATGTTGTGCACCCTGTTAGAGTAACTCTTCCACTGAACCTGCTTAATGCTACTTATCTCAGTAAAATGGTTTCTTGTATTTACAGTGTACCCCATTTCTCAGAGCACCAGTGTTCTGCAAGTCCTAACACACATTTGAGCAAGCAAAGGCATGCATTTCGTTACAGGAACTGTGTTATTTAGTACTGTGCAGCTGTGCAGCACTCGTATGAATGTTGCTAGTACAGGAGACATATTATGACAGCTTACTACCTACAGTTAGGGTCTATGTTACATGAATGAACGATCAAATTGTCGAGTACAACATACTCGACAAACTTTGATCGAATGTTCATGTAATCGGAGACTCCAAATGCCAAAATATGGATTTCCGAAATGTTTTGGTCGACCATCCTAGTCAGTGTAGTGTGTGATGTAGACACGCTACACTGTTCAGAATGGCTAGGTAAGAGGCTGCTTTGTTTAATATACCAACTCTGAGATCACTGTACATTGGGGACAGGGCAATTTTCCTGTAATCGCTTGTTGTGATTACTGGGAAATTGCCCTTTCCTCAATGTACAGCAATCTCGGAGTTGATATATTTAGTTGGGTGGGTGTGGGGGGCTCAGCCCCCCACATTGGGGGGTGTGGGGGGTGAAGCCCCCCACTTTATTTTAAAAGTAGGTGCATTTGTGTAGGTGTGTAAGTGTTTGAATGATGTGAGTGTGTAAGAGTTTGTATGCATTGGTTGTATATGTGTGTTTTGTATGTTAGTGTAGGGAAGGTGTGAGACAAACAAAATCTTTCGATTTTGTCTGTGTCTGGTTTTTAAGGTTTCAAGGTTTTGAACTTATGATCATAGTGTGTCGAATATGTTGTACTTGACATTATGAGCGTTTGTTCATTTAACATAGACCCTACAGTTAAAGGGAATATGGCAGCTGTGGCAAATTTTAACCAGCAATAAATAATAAATAAACATTAACAAATGCTCCTCTCCTGTGTTTTCTTAGAATGCTGTCTATACATGGAGTTGTGGTGTTTGTGTGTGTGTGTGTGTGTGTGTGTGTGTGTGTGCGCGTGTGTGCGTGTGTGCGTGTGTGCGTGTGTGTGTGTGTGTGTGTGGTGTGTGTTTGTGGAAATGTTTTTGTATGTGTGTTTTTCAGGTAGACATCAGATATTAATGGACCATAATAACTCCCTAGCATTCTTGTACAGTAAGAAGGTATGTTTTGCTAGTTTCCAGGGAGTATTTATGACTCTTCAATCAGTAATTGATTGGCATTTCTCATGTGCTGTGTAAAACTGCACAACAACACACACAAGATGACAGCCACCACAAAATGCATGTCCCCAACATGGATATAAATGAAATGTTACTTTATGAAGCTGATTATGACAGGTGTAATCAGAAAAATGACTTTAACTGTTTCTGTACATAAGGAGTGGCTGTTGTATAAAGCAAATTCTCATGTGAGTTGGCTGCAAAATAAATAACAAAACTTAAAAATGTTAAACTGCATAAGGGAATGACAAAGTCCACAAAAAGTGAGCAGGCTAACCAACCATGTAAACTTAATATTTCTGTAGCATGCAGAAGACCAGGAATTGTCAAGGACATTTGCCTTTTCTTCTTTGTACCTGTTCTTCAACTTATATAATTAAATAATGTAATTTTTTTGAGAATGAGTATGTGGTATTTGATATTCCAACCTAAATAAACAATTAGCATCAATCCTGTTTATGTTTTCTCATTTATGATATTGGGATTTATTATTTTCGACTTCATATTTTTAGCAGTCCATTGTTGTGACATTTGAAAAGTCACTTTATTAAAAAAATTGAATAACTGTTTCAGATTACATAGCTCACAAGAAGAAGCCATACAGGTTTGGCAACATTTTTGACTAAATACCATCTGAACAAACACTTCAGCATTTCTCCCTTGAATGACATCACTCAACATTATTTTCTGAATGAGTCATGCCAGCTACATTAATGAGACAGTTCATTGTGATTTTACTGGAAGAGAATTTCCACACCTCTGTGCAGCAAGTAATTTATTTTATTTTAGACTATGAAGCTTCTGGACTTTCTGTTCTACCAAAGACTGTATGAAGTAGGACACAGATTTTGAAAGTTCTGTTCATTTAATCTGGATTTTGCTCTAAAAGTACACATTTCTTGAACAATATTGTTGTTTTTCTCAGGTTCCTATCACATTGTGGAATTATGACAATGTTGAATGGCTAAAATGTCGAAAGTGCCGTTCATCGAAAAGTGTTTTGTGGGATCGCGGTACAACGAGGATCATAAAATTTGCCCTTTCCTCACTGTAGTGAGATCTCGGAGTTGGTATATATAATTAGCAGGGGGTGGGGGGCACAGGCCCCCACAAAAACAGTTTCAATGAACAGCACATTCAACATTTTAGCCGTTCAACATTGTCAGTATTCGACAATGTGATATAGACCCGTTTTTCTATTCCATTTGGTGTCTTTCTCTATTTATGTATATAGATGGGCAAACAGGTACATAACTACAGAAAGAGATATTAGAAGCACACACACAATAAACACACACACACACACACACACACACACACACACACACACACACACACACACACACACACACACACACACACACACACACACACACACACACACACACACACACACACAAGCGCACACACACACACGCACACATGCACATGCACACACACACACAGACACACACACACACACACACACACACACACACACACACACACACACACACACACACACACACACACACACACACACACACACACACTTTACTGATAGTAGTAAAGGTACACATCTGAATATTTGTGAATGTCTGAACATCTGAATGGAAGCTACGTGTTACTTCTTGTGTTCTTTGCAATGACTACTACTACAGCTTGTCGTTTTTTTTTTTTTTTTGGTATGACATCCTGTGCAAGAACCCAAAAAGTGAACTGCTAGTCAATGCACTATAAGATTATTTCTGCAGCACAAAAATCCAAAAGGAGCTAGAGAACACTGGAAACTAATGTAATTCAAACATTGATATACACACATTTAAAACTTATCGACATAATTAATCGGTGAATTACTTCTAAAGATACAATTTTAAAAAGAGTTCTTAATATTCTTCCATTCATGGTCATTCAGTCTTAAGGAAGCCATATTAATGCTTAACTGTTTGAATTCAGTTTTAATTCAATTCTGTTCATGGATACTGTAGAAGAGTAAAGCAGCTGAGGCCACCACTCTTTACAAAAAATGCAGTTTATTATGCAAATGAAAATAAAGAGGATAAAAATAAGGAGGATTCTTCTAAGCAGAACAAAGTCTTTAGATCTGATTAAATGCACAGTAAGTGCCTTTAACTCAGTCTCGTAATGGGCAAGTTCTTTCTGTTGGTAGCTCTCTATGGATTCCCAAGGCAGGTACAATTCCCAGCTTCTTCCAGACAGTCTTAATTCACTTTCGTTGATTTTCCTTGAAATGCTATTCTGGGCACCCAGTCTATTCCTAATTCAGCAGATCATTAAAAAAGCTTGCCATTGCTATTCCAAACAGGTATTCATGTTGTCTTAAGTCGCAGGTGCAGCATAAGAGGTGTACTTTGTTTAAAGAAATATCACTCTCCTAACAAAGAACTGTTTATAACTCTAGTATAACCATAACGTATACAATTCTTTTTGCATTTTGGGGCAACAGTACTCTTCCAAATTGTTAGTTAGAACTACCATACTATGTTACAATACCTAAGAACAAGCTAACAACATGTTTTCATGAATATTAAGCTATATAGTAATAAAATATCACATAATAAAACAAAATCATACACAGTCTAAAAACTTAAAATAAGCAACCTTTAAAATTATAACTGCCCTTTTGCTAGTAGGCATTTCTCATACAAAAATTAATGTCTGCCAAAGTAAATCCGCCAGGAAACATACTGGTATGTATGAGACAATTTCATTATCCTAAATGCAAAGGGTGTATGATGAATTATTTTTCTAATCTTCAGAAATAAAAAGCACATCCATTTGCAGATATTGTAACTAGTACAGCAGATTTAGAAACCATACTCCCAGATTTAATAAACTCTGTGTAGGAATAGTGTAAGTCCTACACGGAGTGTACTGTGGCCTTGTCTGCAGCTCCCCCTCGGTACCGTGCTTTGCATATTAATGAAGGTGTGCTACTGAGAGATAGCCATTTAACACAGTACAGAAGCAGTGTAGGGGTGTGTTACAGTGCCCACAGATGAGTAACACAGCTCCTGCACTGTTAAAGTGCCGGAAGGCATTTAAATAATAAAGTGAAACACATTTAATTAATTTTTTATGTGTGTGTTTGTGTGGCACAGTGCTTAGCAATAGACAGATGCCAGATGTCTAAAATAGAAAGCAGATGCATTTAATTAGCAAGGAAAGGTCATGTTTAAGCAAAGCTAAGTGGGTTTGCGCAGAGCAGTGCGGTGCTCAGCAGTGCTTAAAAACGCAACTGAGAGCTATATAGAAATGTATATCTGTAATCACCATATCTTCATTAACTGAATGGTTAGAGTCACAGCCTCATGTGCAGTAAGTGCATGGTTTGAATATAATCCATTCAGCTTTTTACATGGGATAGGGAAATGTTATTAAATTTGTTTTATCATGTATCCATTGACATTTGTTAAGTGGGTTAGCCCAGCTGGACCAGAAGCCCATTTTCATTGGAGACCCGAGCATAAAAGCTCCAGTTACACACAAGTGTCCAATACATTAAATTTACACTCCAAGATAATGTAGTGAAATGCATATGTTTAGGAGATATAAAGTAAAATAGATAAATATAATAATAAAGTATCATTAATGAACAATTAGCTTCTAGAATTTTTTTTATTTTTGAAAAACTTTGGTTTGCCTGTAGCTAAGCTCTGCTAAACATTGCTAAGTCAAGTCAAGCAATGCTTAAACACGACCTATTTTAGCAGTACTTAGCAAAGCAAAGCGTGGCTCCACTTAGCTAGTTTGGGCACTGCTAAACAATCTCAGTTTAAGCAGTCCTCAGCTCAGCTAAGCAAATTTGTACACCACTAAACATTGTTAAGCATTCCCTGTCTAAGCACTGCTCAGCTGAACTGAGCGGATTTGCGAGGTGCTAGTTGGAGATGAGCATTTTTAAAAATGGCCAATGATGGCAAAGGGTGGAAAAACAGCCTTATTTAAGTGCAGTAGGTGGGAATACAGCCAGAACCTGTTGGGGTTTTATCACTGCTGGAGCTATGGCTGGAGCTGGAGAGGGTGCTCACTTCTGGGTGCAGCACTGGGGTATTTTGGAGTCCAGAGTCATGGTTCAGCTCCTTGTGAAAGACCATAGCAACTGGTGGCTGCAGGGCCAGTACCAGGGCTCCGAATACAAATCAGAGGTCTGGGACCAGCTGGCACATGACCTCACCACTGCAACTGGCATCTCCCCACACTGGTGAGCAGATGCATCATCATTAAGATTATCTGAAGCATAGCAAGGGGGGCTCTTGGCCCAATGGATCAAATACACTCAGGACTACAATGCCCCAGAAGTTTATAAGTACAGGAGCCATTTATTTACCAAATTCTAGTATGAATATCTGATAAACAGGTATGCATAATGGTGTTTTTTCCCTCCACAGCTGCAGAGGAGAGGGCTCACAACTTAGAGTCCCATGCAGGGCACCTGGTCAGGATGTGCCAAGAGTGTGGTGAGTACAGATATATCTTGCAATATATAGTAATGTAATTAAGAAAGAGTACAGTAGTAACTGTCAGTAGGTATATTCTGTTGTGGCTGTACTGCAATGAATGTTTTCATAGAACTGAACTGATATAAATGAGTATTGCCAGATACAGTTCAATATAGATGAAAGCACGAAATATGCTAATGTTAAGGAAAAAAGTTAATACTGCATTAATAATGTTTGGGAATAACGTGTATACTGTATTAATAATACATGTTCTGGTAATAAAGTACACAGGCATTGAAAATGTGAAGGGAATAAATTAACTGCATTCCTAATCTACAGGAAATACAATAGAACTCAGTCAGAATTGTGAGAAATAAAGGTAGTACCACATAGATTGTGGAATAACAGCTGTTTTCCAACACCTGCATTATTTAAAGTGTAGAACAATAAAAATTGTCAGATGTGTACCAATCACTGTGTCACGTCACCCTCAATAAATCTGTGTTCTGCCAATTGTTGTGTGTATTCTGAACTGTTGTTCAAGAAATCAAATATTACAGGTGTTGTGAAGTAAACATGGGTATAACACCATGAAGTGAATGAAGGTTGGCCAAGATAGAACTGTTACGCTAAAGTGCAGATTTGAAGCTGTACTACAAAATATAATGCAATATGATATTTGTTCTGCACTAAGATCTGAGCCCACAGTAGTACTGTGTATGGTATTATAGTGTGTTTCTGCCAGGATTGTCTTGTATTAACTTTTGCATTTTAACTATATGCATTCCTGAATGTAAGTATACTGATGCAGGCAAGTATGAAACTGTAATAGCTGTAGACTGCAAATATACCTTCTGCAAATGTATATGGGTCAGGTAGGCAACCCAGTACCTGATATGGTCTGTAGAGATCACACATATTCGCATTCACTAGGGGTTAATTGTGTATACCTGCATTCCGAGTATTAATACACAGTTCACCTACTATCTCTGTCATGCATGAATATCATGTATGTATGTTCAACAGTCACTGCAGTCTTGAGTGACACTCTACCTAGATTTCCAGGTCAGACTTTTCTCGCCAGATGAGCATTAGGTACATATCACTCAATCAACACACAGCAGTGGTCTAGTATCTCAGTTTGATAAGCAATATATATGTTGTTCATTTTGCCACACACAGACACGGGTTTGAATCCAGGGACAGGTACTAATATATACTTATAATAACAGATAAGTATTACTGACCATTTATAGAAACAGTTATGTATTGTTAACAGATATTCTCCCCACAGGACTTACAGGTAAACAAATGTCTGTAGGAGCTGTATGAAGGGTATACTAATGTCTGTGTCCAGATGTACTGGTGTATAAACAGCATTTCTCAGCAAGGTGATAAGACTCCATTAAATAAAGCAACATGAAGTACACAGCTATTCCAAGTTAATAAGAGAAATTAAATGGTCTATTGTTAGTACGGCTGTATGCCTGGTACATCTGTGAATAGCTGCTAATAGTCTAACTCTATGCCTGCCAACGAAGGCAGGATAAGTGTAAACTCTCTGTACTGTACACAATACATGTCTCTCAAGTGTCATGTTGTCATGGATAGTGATCACTGCTGCCAAAAACCTTGGACACATATGTGACGACCGTGCCCTGGCCCAGCAATCAAGGAGCCTCAATCCTGACCACTAACACCAGGGAGGTCTTCTCCTAGAAGAGGAAAGGATACCTAATACACACAGTAAAGTACAATTTCCCTTAAGTGCACACAGAGATCACAGTCAGTCTGGTGCTGGTTGCTCCCTTGCTCACCAGGTCCCCAATAAGACTCCCCACTGGCACAGCTATAGGGTCCAGGTCTCAGCCTAACTGGGCACTCTAAAACATCCAGTACCCTCTCTGTCCAACCAGTGCTTCGTGCCCCTGCCAAGTAGCTGACACAACACACACACACTTTGAGATAAGTATTTATAAAACTTCACAGACACTCCTGGGAAAGGCTGACACAGATTCTCCAACTGTGCCCCTTTACCCAGACTATATGGTAGTAATTACTGCCACCACCCTGTTAATAATATCAGCTACTAAAAGGCCCTTAAAAGGGTGCTCAATTATTACTGTGCAATATTATTATCCAATGGTAGTATGACTAACAGTCAACGCTTACTTTAGAGTGGCCTATTACAATAACCTCTATAAATATGCAGTAGACTCTAGAGCTTATCTCGACACAAACCAGCCACAGGCAGAACGTTTTAAAAATATTTAATAATAAATAATCAAAACACAAGACAAAACTACTACACCACAGAGATATCTAAGAATTCAGAGAACACACAGAAACTTAAAATAATACAGTAGGACAGGTCTGATTTCAAAGAAAAATACCTAATTAATCTTTACCAGCTTTAACTATTCCTACAAGAAATTGCAGTGCTAAAACTTACATGTGAGCACAAGGCAGAGTGCTGATAAGTTGAATATCCAGATCAAAATGCTTTTAGTCTCTTGTGAGAAATAGTATTTAAACATTACTAACAAACATGTCTCTAAGGCCATGCCAAATGACATCATTTTTGACACTTAGATTTTCCCAGTATTCATATTGGATCATAACACCTGGTCTGAGTTCTCAGGCCACAAACAACATTATTTAGCAATCTAACACCTGCACAGTTGGAGAAGACATTTCACATGTATATTCTAAAACAAACTAGAGCAATAAAGCACCTTCCACATCTAAATTCTGGTCATAAACTTTAGCCTTAAAAGAATGGACATGAAACTTTCATCCAGCTGCACTGGAACCAACTTGTAAAACATTAATAAGATCTTTTCAGGTTAAAAAGACACATTTGAAATACTTGGCTTGGTTTTCTTTACAGCAGATGGCAATGTTGCAACAATCTTGAAGTTCACATTTTACATTGTTTTCTTACATTTAAAAACACAAGCCTGTATTTTACATTTATTTATACAGTAGATAGAATTATGTATCAAATTCTATTTGACTAGGCTGGTAGCCTTTGCCCATCTCTCCCCAATCATCACATCTCTTCCCCTGGGGAACTCAAGCAAGTTTTTCAAGTGCCCCTTGAGAAATGTCACGTGAGAGTGTCAGAAATATCTGGGTGTACCTCACCCCATTCCCTGCCTTGAGAGCCCATCTGTATTAGCATTGCTACTCCCACTGTGGTGCTGCACTGACATATCATATGCTTGTAACCCCAGACTCCATCTTAGCAACTTGGCATTTTGCTGACTGACTCTGTTTAACCATGTTAGAGGGTTGTGATCTGTCATCACAGTGAATTTTCTTCCATACAGATAAGGATGAAGTTTTTGTAGTGCCCACACTATGGCTAGACATTCCTTTTCTACCGCTGCATAGCATTCCTCCCTGGGTTGGAACTTATGACTGAGGTAAACCACTGGGTGCTCTTCTCCCTCTGAAGAAATCTGGCAAAGTACAGCCCCCACCCCATAGTTTGAAGCATCCACCTGCACAACAAATTCTTTGCTATAGTCTGGACTGGCTAACACAGGGGATCCTCCCAAAGCTTCCTTAAGCTTCTGAAATGCCTTCTCACATACTGGGGTCCACACTATCCTATCTGGCCTGTTCTTCCTTGTCAGGTCTGTAAGGGGAGCAGCTATGGTACTATAATTGGGAAAGAACTCTCTGTAGTACCCTGCTAAGAATGCCCTCATCTGCATTTTGGTAACAGGTGCAGACCATGCCTGAATGGCTTCCACTTTGGCAGGTTCTGGCCTTATCTTACCATTCCACACTCTATGTCCTAGGTAGGAAACCTCTGCCATACCCACCTGACATTTGCTCGGCTTCACAGTCAACTCTGCCCTCTGTAGTCTGCCCAGCACTTCCCTAACATGCTGAAAGTGCTCTTGCCAGGAATAGCTGTAGTTAGCAATATCATCCATATAAGCGAGGGCAAACCCTCTTGCTCCTGCTAAGATACGATCTACCAGCCTCTGGAAAGTCACTGGGGCATTCTTCATCCCAAAGAGCATCTTTGTGAGCTCATACAAGCCAAAAGGAGTCACAAAGGCTGACTTCTCTCTAGCACTGGGAGTCAAGGGCACCTGCCAGTAACCCTTGGTAAGATCAATGGTTGTAAGATACTTAGCCCCCCCCAGCTGCTCTAGGGCCTCATCTGTCCTAGGCATGGGGTAAGCATCTGACTCTGTGTGACTATTTAATTTCCTGTAATCCAGACAGAACCTGGTGCTGCCATCCATCTTTGGCACCAACACCACTGGTGAGGACCAGGGACTATTGGACTCTTGAATCACCCCTAGTTCCAACATCTCCTGTACCTCTTCCCTCAGAGTCTGACTCTCTCAGGCACCCTATAAGGGGCCTGCCTGATAGGCCTTTGGGGTCCTGTATCCACCTGGTGCTGCACCAGGTGGGTGCTCCCAGGTTTCCTGGTGAACATGCCTCCAAACGCCTGCAACACAGCTTGGATTTCTCGAACCTGGGTAGGAGATAGCTGCTGGGACATTCCTACCCCTTCCACCGAGGTGTCAGCCTGAGCTTCACTGAGGAGATCAGTCCCCAGATCTCCCTCAGACTCCTCCTGCAATCCACTGCAAATGCTCAGCACAAGGGCATCCCTATCATGGTAAGGTTTCATCATGTTAACATGGTACAGTTTGTGCCCCTGCCATCTGCCTAGCACTTCCACCATGTAGTTAACATCACTTACCTTTCTTACCACCTTGTAGGGTCCCTCCCAAGCTGCTTGCAGCTTGTTGTGTCTGACAGGAATGAGAACCATCACCTGCTGCCCTACAGCATACTCTCTAGCTCGAGCATTCCTATCATACCACACCTTTTTCTGTTGTTGGGCTTCTGCCAGGTTCTCCTGGACCAGGCCCATGAGTTCCCTAAGCCTTGTCCTGTGGGTCAGGACATATGCCACAACAGACACCTTGTGAGACTCACACTCACCTTCCCACTCATCTCAAATTAAATCTAGAGGTCACCTCACCCTATGCCCATACAGCAACTCAAAGGATGAAAAACCTGTGGATTGCTGGGGAACCTCTCTGTAAGAAAACAACAGATGGGGTAAATATGTGTCCCACTCCCTCTTAAACAGATCTGCAAATGCCCATAGCATGGACTTGATTGTAGAGTTTAACCACTAAACAAGACCATTAACCTGGGGGTGGTAGGGGTGGTCTTCATGTGCTTCACCCCACAGGACTTTCACAGACATGCCAGCAGGTCTGACATAAAATTGGCACCTCTGTCAGACATTATTTCATTTGGGAAACCTACCCTGCTGAAAATCTCTAGCAAAGCATTTGCCACCTTCTCTGCCTTAATGGAGGACAAAGCCACTGCCTCAGGGTATCATGTAGCATAATCTACAATCACTAGGATATACTTTTTCCCTGTGGAACTTGGGGTACTCAGAGGACCCACAATATCCATAGCTACCCTCTGAAATGGCTCCTCAATCACAGGTAAAGGCATCAAAGGAGCTCTCACCTTGTCTCCTGCCTTGCCTACCTTTTGGAACTGCTCACAGGTCTTGCAGTACCTTGTTACATCTCTGGAAATTTCAGGCCAATAGAAGTTTTGCATAATACACCCCTTTGTACGTTTTATGCCCATATGACCTGCAAAGGGAATATCATGGGCTATGGCTGGAAGTGCCAGATGGTAAGCTCTAGGAACTATCAACTGCTGTACTCTCTCACATTCTAGCCCTCCCTCAAGGGTCCACTCTCTGTACAGTAACCCCTTGTTCCAGTATACAGATTTCCCCTTCCCTTGAGAATCAGATGGCTCCCTAGCTACCTGCCTCAGGCCTTGCAATGTAGGATGTGAGAGCTGAGCCTGTCTCATGTCTCTCCTTGTAACCCTTCCCAGCTCCCCTTCCACAGGAAGTCTAGCATCCTCTAACAGTGGTGCCTCACTGTCAGCATGGGTATTACTACTCACCTCTACCTTTGCAGTTACCCTGTCCAAGGGAACATCAGTACCCACAAGCAGCTGTGGCTCACATTCAGTCTCACTGCTACAGCGTAGCTCACTCCCTGAAGTAACCACCTCAGCAGTCCTGGCTGCAAGTATGCAGTCTGTCTGGGTCTCCTAGCCTCACTGCATGTAACTGCATAAGTACATAGTACTGCCTCATCTAAATCCTTCCCTCTCAGGACATCTGCAGGATGGTAGTTCCATACACCTGTTGTCTCAAGACAACCCACTTTTGGCATTTTGTCTTTACCACTTACTGGCTCCCTCACCTTTGGTTCCCCACCTTGCCTCCGTGGACACCTGTATGCTACATGGCCTCCCTGGTTGCATTTAAAACATTTAAACCTAGCTCCTGGATGTGTAACTGGATTAGTGGCTTCCCCTGCTACTGGTGGATTCTGTTGGGGCAGTCTGTGCTGCCCACCATGGGTTCCTTTAGTCCCATGAGCAGTACTGGGGGTCTCTTTCCTGTGCAGGGCTGCCCTGCTTGCTAGGTATAGGTCTCCCTTCTTCCCCAACTCCTCTGAAGTAGCACACTGTTTATCAGCTAACCAGATCCTCATGTCCTCAGGCAAAGTGCTAAGGACTTGTGCCCTTACCAAAAGGTCTGCCAGCCCATCAGAAGAGGTGACCTGACATCCACTCACCCAGCTATGAACATAAGTGCTCAGTTCAACAACATATTCACTTACATTTTCATCTGCCTTGTGTCTATGCTCACAAAACGTTTTCTTATGCAGTTCAGGTGTTAGCTTAAAACATTCTAATAAATGTCTTTTTACAGCAGTATAATCAAAACAGTCAGTGTCATGCATTTTTGCTAAAGAAGTTACAGCTTTACCATGCAGTAAGGGGGCCAGGAACCATACCCAGAGCCCTTGGTCAACTTCATACTGTTTACATACCCGCTCAAACATATGAATAAAGCTATCAAAATGATCCCCTACTTTAAACTGTGGAAGAAATGTACTGACCTTTTGCTCTTCTGGGGTCTGGTTAATCTCTTCCCCATTACCTCCATGACTCTTGCAAAGAGTCAGCATTTCCCTCTCATGCCTCCTCTGCTGTTCATTTTCCTCAGCTTGTAGACTCCTCATTTTCTCGGCTGCTTCTAGTTCCATATGCCTGGCCTTCAACTCAAGTCTCTTTTGCTCCAGCTGGATTTTTAAGTCCACTGCAGAAAGGTTGAGTTGTCCATTCTCCGAGGATATTGTATCTCCACTGTCAGTCTGATTGTCCTCCAGGCTGCTGTTTTCTGATGCAGCTGTAACAAAGGCTACAATCAGGTCTGCTTTAGTTAGGTTTCCATGCACCAGTCTCCTCGCCTGGCACATCTCTGCCAGCTGGCTCCTTGTCAGCTTTCCATGCTCTTCTGCTGACATGCTGCCTGCTCACCCTGACTAACACTAAGCTAACAAAAGAAATAAAACAATTGTGATCTGAACTCTGAGTATACACTGCATGGCTGTTTTAGAGTACAAAACACTTTTAGAGATCACTGTACATAAGCTACAGGAATTTGCTCTACCTCACACCACTACAGGCCAATTAGTATGTGAAGTAGATCCCACCACTGTCAAACACTTGTGATGACCGTGCCCTGGCCCAGCAATCAAGGAGCCTCAATCCTCACCACTAACACCAGGGAGGTTGTCTCCTAGAAGAGGAAAGTATAACTAATACACAAAGTAAAGTACAATTTCCCTTAAGTGCACACAGAGATCATAGTCAGTCTGGGGCTGGTTGCTCCCTTGTTCACCAGGTCCCCAATAAGACTCCCCACTGGCACAGCTATAGGGTCCAGGTCTCAGCCTAACTGGGCAAGCTAAAACCTCCAGTACCCTCTCTGTCCAACCAGTGCTTCATGTCCCTACCAAGTAGCTGACACAACACACACACACTTTGAGATAAGTATTTATACAACTTCACATACACTCCTGGGTAAAGGGGCACAGTTGGAGTGTTTTAAGGTTCAAATTATTTATTATATTTTATATGTACTGTGATGCTATTTTCATACACATGGAAGTAATATGACATATAAGAATGGAAGTTATATATCTTTTAGAAGTATCAGTGTTTTTAATGAGATGTTAATGATGTTAGGTTATACATTGGATCGCTGTGTCATGTGGAGGGTTTTGAAATTGTTATAAATTCAAAAGTTTGTCGTTGTTTGATTTTAACACTGAAGAAGGGACATTCCCGAAAGCTTTGTTTGTTAATAAATTGAGCGTTTTCCACCAATTTGGTCTTTCTTTTTGCTTCAATCTGCTTTAACATTCTGTGATACAGCCTCTCTTGATGTCAGCTACCTGTTCTACCACTACCTACATGGTTCTAGCCCTACCATGGGTTGTATCTGCAGACAGCCTTGCCCTTTTTGCTATTCAGTAATTCCAGCTCACTTACATACAGCTAATTGTGTATACCCTGGATACTTTACCACTCCAGGGCCTACCTCCATAGCAACCACTGACACTTGCCATTGTAATACTCTGCATCCTGGGCACTATAATGCAATACATTTGCAGATGTCTACTTTGTACTTTTTTACACATTTTAATTTTTTTATTTTACATAACAGCATGTTTCCGTAATATATGCATTAAAAATATTATTTTTTAATTATTTGCATTGCTTTCTGGCCTCACTGGCCATATTTTTGGTCATTTGTATGCCTATGGTACCATATCCACCCTTTATTGTAGGCTTTTACAGTCCCTGTTTAAAATGTATACTCTAGAACATGGTTTCTATCTGCATACATTCCCTACACCAACACAACACCTACACGGATGCCTTTCTGCTTGTTGAATCACAACTCTTTCTCTAGCATCATCCAATATGCGGATGACTCAACTATCATCTGTTCTGCCTCTTCTATTACTACCCTACAAAAACTTACTCAAGATGCCTTCTCTTCCACAGAACAATGGATGCTATGTAATCATCTAGCTCTCAATGCTTCCAAAACCAAATTAATGTTATTTACTCCTTCCAAAGTCATCCCTCCCGACATGGGTACCTTCTCAATTACTACTCTACACAACTCACCTCTTGAAATAGTATCAGAAACCAAGCTTCTTGGGGTCCAAATCGATAACCAACTGAAATTTAACTCCCACCTGCAAATTAACATCAAAAACACACCAGAAACTTGGCATGCTTTATAGACAGAACACCTACCTCACATCTGCCACTAAAATCACTCTTTCTACCTCCTTCCTAATACCATCCCTTCTATATGGTGCCCCACTACTAACTAATCTTCAGTCCTGTTTAAAACAACAACTTACCTCCTGTTACAACAAAATTGCTAAATTCGCCACCAGCCAAAAATCCTCCACCCACCACTGCATCTCCCTCCATAAGCTAAAATGGCTAGAACTTCCCAATCAACTAACTTATACTCAACTAACCCTAGCCCATAAGCTTATTCTCAACCCTTCCCTCTGTCCCTCTCTTTCTTCTGCCTTTAAAATGCACCTACCTAACAGAGTTCTAAGGTCAAATAATCAAAATCTACTCGAAGTACACAGACCGACTCATCCCCCAGGCAAAAACCTTCTTTCCTTCAGCCTCGCTCGCCTCTGGAACTCCCTACCTCCACTCATCCGCACCACCTCTAACCACTCTGCCTTCAAAAAGTCTCTTCATCTTCATCTAGCTTCTCAGTGGGAATGCTCTTGTTCCCACCCCACATAACTAACTCTACTTAATTCACCCTCAATACCATATTCTACTTCTATACCTATGATATTTATTCTCTAATCAGTATTATGTTACATTTATTTAATTCTAGTACATTTCTTCCTATTGTTTTAACTGTTATGACTGCTATTCTAATTGATGAGTTCTACATTTGTTTGTTTACACAATATTAATAACTCTCTGTACTAATATTGTAACTGTTAAATGTTGAAAATACCTTCTGTTATGGAGCTTTTCTCCCCAGGACTCCACTGAAAACGGGTTCTTTATGGCCCAATGGACTATCCTGGTAAACCAATGGCAATAAATAAATAAATAAATAAACTCCACCTCATTTGCATGGTTTTCACCATCTTATGAGGTGATTTGCATTCTGCGGACACCTCTGTGGCTGCATGCTTGTGCAGGGTTCCTATCACATTGTCGAAAACTGACAATGTCGAATGGCTGCAATATCGAAAGTGGCGTTCATTGCAACTGTTCTTGTGGGATCGCAGTACAGTGAGGATCAGTAAATTTGCCCTTTCCTCACTGTAGTGCGATCTCGAAGTTGGTATATATAATTAGGGGGGGGGGGGCACAGCCCCCCACAAGAACAGTTTAGATGAATGGCACTTTCGATATTATAGCCATTTGACATTATCACTTTTCGATAATGTGATATAGACGGCTTGTGCACACCCCTCAGTCCTGTTTCCTGGACTGCTCGGCAGCCATGTTCTGTGTTTGGGCCATAACACTATTCCTACATGGAGAATCATTCCATGTAAGTTTTATTGAATTTCACCCATAGTCATTATTGAAAAAATATGTATGCATTTCTATTTAATATGCATATGCTGTCAATAAATATACCTTATACAACCATAATCCAAATATTACAGTATTGATTAAAAAAACAGTAATACATGTTTGATACATAAATTGCACTTTAGTATGATAAACAGCCTTTCTCTCAGTCGCTGTGTATTTGGGACTAATAATAAAACATAAAATTTAATCACATTTCTGTAAGAAGCACCATACTACCTAATATCATCCAGCTCTTCATTTATTTATTTTGTTTTGTTTTGTTTTGTTTTGATTCAGCATGTTATACAAATGTCATGTAAGAATCCAGGACAAATCCTAAATATTCAGATATTACACAATCAGCATTATTTTTATTACTAACCAGTGGGTATTTTTGTGAACAAGACAATAAACAATCAAGATGATTTTGCTTAATAGTAATGCTTATGTAAACTACTGGCTTATTGCTGCACAAAAGTAAATTATTGTTTAATAAAATTTTGGTACCATTAAGTAATGTTGGATTGTTTGTATATTGTACTGTACTATATGTACAACTTATTTAGTCTCCCTGTTCTTATATGAATCCATTACTCTAATACAAATCAAGGGCCCTAAAATGGTTCCTTGTGGAATGACATTACACAGTACTGGATTTAAAGCACTCTGGTTATCTCTGTATAATACAATAGAATTGCACCACTTCAGGATATTTTTGTTCATATCATGATTTTTAAAGACAAGTGACATTTTTAGTAAGATATTATATAAATGCATTTGTCATTTGCAGAAACTGTATAATAGTTAAGCCACCATGTCTACAGAAATAATGCTGCTTTAATCACTACATTTGTGAAATATCAAGAAAATGTAGCTTTAATGTTAATGTGTTTGCAGGAGTGATTTGTAGGTCATATGAAACACCTTTCAGAGAAGTCCCAGTCTAAATAGAGGCTAGTTTGTATTCTCTGAGTTTCTATGTTATTAATACTCCTTACATCCAAGAGTACCAAAATTGAGAAATATCTACTAAAACTGGACAATTATTTCAATGAAGGTGATTAAATATTTTTTTCAAGAGTTTCTCTGCTTTTATGCATGGAAACATGATCCTCAGTAGAAATATAGCTATATTACATCACTTGGAATTATTTTGCTGTATGTAAGTTCAACAGAAAAGTAGAAGCTAGGAAGTGAGCAATTCAATTTACTCCATTACTGTAAGTGTATTAAGCAAAATGGCTGCAAAAGTGCAATGTGCAACATTATTGCATGTTACTATGAAAGAAACATTAAGAGCATTTAACTGTTTTACTGTTTTTCTGCAGAAAGACAAAATAGTTTGTACAGTGACGCTTAAAACTTGCTGTGAGCCTAGTAAGAATTTACCATTTATTTGTTATTTGTTCTTTTGTAGACCACAGTGCACGAGTTTGCCTGTTTTTTTCTTGTCTGTAGTTTCCACCCATATCCAAAGATGCATGTAGGTACATTGACGATTGTGTGCATGTGTGATACCAAAGAAATCCTGACACTCTACTTCCATTCTCCCCTTGCCTAATAAACTGCATGTATGGCAGTGGTAATTCATGGGGTTGATATAGAAATTGGTTGTGACTCATAAGGATGAATATATTGAGGCCACAGAGACCTGCAGAAACTTATAGATACTTATGGTACTGCTCTGAAAAACAGAGCCAAAGACTGTGAATTTGATAGGTTGCATAAATCACTAGTGAAAGAATAATTTGAGGTATAAGAAGTGAGGAAATAAGGGGCTGGCCTTTAAGTGAAACAGGCCTAACCTAAAAGAACAGACTTATCAAATCAAATGCTGTGACCATGTGCAATACAGGTAAATTTCCAATTTACTGAGACTAAGTATGTTCATAAAATAAAATGTGAAGCAAATAAGACAGAAGTGAGAAATAAAGTGACACTGTTTTGTTATGTTACTGGATATAAGGAAGAGATAGAGTCATGTAAGAATCCAAAATGGAAGATAGACAAACAATTATGTAAGTTTGATTCAAGTATAGAGCAATTTTGCTATAAGCATGAGAAGAATCATTCCCTGGATTTACTATTCTTCCATGCAGGACTAGCTTAGTCCTGCATGGAAGCGGCCATTTAGGAGCAGGATGGCAGTGCACCATTAATATTAATGAAGGCGTGCTGCCTGAGCTCCTAATCTTACACAGAGCATGTAAGAGTGCAGGCAGCATGTCTGAGAGCAGAGCTCTCAGAATATACACGCCCCCGCAATGAAGAACAACAGAAAGGCCAAAGAAATGAGCGAGACCACTCATAGGTGTCCGTATATTCCCAGCAACATTCCCCCACATGTACAACAGCAATAGTAAATACAAATAAAATGAACAAACCTTTTTTTTGTTTTATTAAGAAACCGATTAAAGCTAACCATAGGTGTGCGGGTGTGCCCATTACTTAACTACAGTTAATGCAGCTTAAATGTCTGAATAGGATAACAAGGAAGATATATGCAAATAAAGCAGTATAGCAATAGTGTAGTGGGCACAGCATTCGCCCCTTACGAGCAGGCATTCCTGGTTTGAGTCCCATTGCAGCACATTCCATTTTCCATGTGAAATCAGTTTCTGATCTTTTTTTTGTGGTATAACCTACTAAATAACATATAGCTGTGAACTGGAGTACTACATTAAATGCATGTGTGAGGTGTCAGTGTCATAATGTTGCAAAGTCCCAGATAAGCACATGTGCCCCATACAGTATATGTACACAGGAATCATGGATACAAATGGAAGGAAAAATGTATAATGAATGATAACTCCATACAGCTTCCAAATTCCCCACCTTCCCAAGAACCATTAGATATCACTGTCTAAATTAGTGCAATTGTAAGTGGGAGTAAGCACTAGTAAGCAAGTGTAAGCATCAATAAGCAGTAGTAAGAATATTTAATCGCTAGTAAGCAAGTTTAAGCCCGTTTGCATGGGGGTAAGCAATGCGCACACAAGTTAAGCAGTTTTGAAGTTAACTCTCTGTAAGAATATTTAACAGGAGGTTAACATTGCTTACCTCGTGCAAACCTGCTTAAAACTGCTCAAAAGTGTCTTAATCACAAAGTATCCAATGGCTCTTGTTCTGCCCATCAACAAAATAAACAGCCTTGCAGGTCCTGAACCCAGGACCCTATACACTATAGTCACAGTAGTTAAACACCAAGCCATCACAGCAGTACAGAAGAATGAGGTATCACCAAACAAGTCCTCACTATAGTAAAATCAAACTGAACCTGTGAAAGGAATTAGTATACAATCATATGTTCTATAACCCACTACATAACATAAATATGTGAACTGCAGTACAGCAGTAAGCCCAGAAGTGAGGTGTAATTGTAATAGAGTGTTGAAGTCCCCAATAAAACACGACAACCCCATACAGTGTACGTACACATAAATCATGGATACCAGGCATACATATAAGATGTAATGAATAATAAATCAATGCCAAAAAGAAAATATAATGCAAAGTCTAATGTAAGCAACACTAAGCATTGCACAGGCCAGCTTAGGAGGTGTAAGCAATGTGCAGGGCAGCTAACTCAATGTGCCCAGCATTATACCCCTTTAAACTATGCCAGCCTTAGGTAAGCAGGTTTGCCCATAGCTTAGCCTTTTCAAAACTGGCCAATCACGGAAAAGTGTGGAAAATCGGCCCTACTTAAACCCAACAGGTGGGAACACATCTCATAACTGGTTGTAGCTTCCCCTTGCAGGTACTATGCCAGGAAGGGATGAGGGAGTGCGCTTTCGGACACAGTGCTGGTGCATCCAGGAGTCCAGAGTCATGGCAGGACTCCTTGTCAAAGACCATGAGCAGAGACTGCTGCAGGGCCAGTACTAGGGTTCCCTATATAAGGTGGAAGCCTGGGACCATCTCACCCATGACCTCACCAGTACCACTGGCATACCCCGAACTGGTGAGCAGGTCAGGCATCACTATGCCGACCTGAAGTGGCATAAGGGGGACCTCCTGGAGCAGTGGATCCAAGAGGCTAGAACAGCAGGGGATGTCCCATCTGTGTGTAAGTATCACTCAACTATGTGTGTAATAATTACCATCTCATGTATATCATGGATAGGTATGGCTAAATATTCTTCTTATGTCCTCCACAGCTGCAAGTGAGTGGGCCTTGAACCAGAAGGCCCATGAAAGTCACCTGGAGAGGTTGCAACATGAGGCAGGTCAGTAATACTCTTGCATGTACTGTCATAGGAAATAAATCTAAAAGCATTAGTAAATGAATTGCCTGTATAAAACCTGTATTGCTTAAAGCAAGTACTGCATACACTGGAGAATATGGCAGGAAGAGTCTCATATAGTTTGTATGTAAATAAAAGCATAATAGCCTGAGAATAAAGGTCTAACTGCTGGATTGCATGTGTATACTCTGGTATCATATGGTAATGTAGATTTGCAATCATGTAATAGTACTGTTGTATTAAACACTGTTACCCACACTGTGCACCATAAATAGAATGTGTATGAATGCCTGTATATGACTGGTGTAAGCCCCGGAGGCCATTTAGTACAACTGAGAGACACATAGAAAACAGGGAAAAGGCAGACAACAAAACCCGAATAGCACATGCAACTGAGACATGAACTGTTGTATTTTTAGCACACACACAGCCATGGTTTGAATCCTGGCAGTAGTAGTAGTCTGCATACAGAATCATATCCCACAACTGTACAGATATGTCCAGAATGTTCAGTAAAGTGGCCCATACCTGTTGCTTGTCAACCTGTCCTCCTTGGGAAATCAGTGGGATGATCCCAGGCGTATAGGCAGCAAACAGGAATATAACTGATTGACACACATCTATGAAAACAAACCTGTCACTCTAGCAACTCCTGAAACTGTTATGAGAGTAATAAGCCAAGTATGTCCTATCTACAACCCCAAGTTGTGAAGCTGTGACCACAGTGTGTACAGTAACAGATTGAGATGTATGTGCATAATACTAATGTGTAATCTGGAACTTTGTGCGGCAACATTCAGGTAGTGCTAAAAAATTGCTCCCACAGTTACATCAGATATGAACACTGTGCCGAGAAATAAAAGAATGATACCCTGTACTGGTACTGTTTACTTTGGTATTGTATGGCATTGTGACTGATGCAGTTGCTCTGAATAATAAGGTATTACTCATCACTGTCACCCACACTGTCCTACAAAATAGAACTTGTCTAGGAAATCCTGTATAAGAGTGCTGTAATACAAGGTCAGAATGCAAAACCACAGGAGAAGTATAAGACAGAAAGCAGATAGGAGATATACAGCAATATATATATATAGCACACACAACTCTGATGGACAGTGTTTATGTTGTAGCAGACACAGCCATGGTCTGACTCCTGGGAGTGGAAGTAGGCTGCATACAGAATCATACCCCACAACTGTACAGATAAGATCAGAATGTCCAGTATATGGGCCCATATCTGCTGCCTGTCACCCTGTCCCCCTAGGAAGTCTGTGGGATGATCCCAGATGTTTAAGCAGCAAATAGGTATTACAACTGATTGTCGCACATCTATGAAAACAAACCTGTCACTCTAGCAACTCCTGAAACTGTTATGAGAGTAATAAGCCAAGTATGTCCTATCTACACCCCCATGTTGTCAAGCTGTGACCAGAGTGAGTACATTAACAGAGTGAGATGTATGTGCATAATACTAATGTGTAGTCTGGAACTTTTTGTGTGGCAACATTCAGGTAGTGCTAACAAACATTGCTCCCACAGGTACGTCGGATACAAACGCTGTGCGAGAAATATAAACCTTGATACCCTATACTGGTACTGTTTACTCTGGTATTGTAGGGAATTGTGAGTGTTGCAGTTTCTCTGAATAATAAAGTATCACTGAACACTGTCACCCACACTGTGCTACATAATATAACTGTGTAGAAAAGCATGTATATGTGTGTATTAAGTTGTCAAAGGTTGAAGAGGGCAATAGTCTAGATATGTCCTGGTACACCTGCATGTGGTCAAGACATGGCCAGAGTCTATGCAGAAAGAGTTGGATAGCTATGTGCACAACATCAACCTGGAATCTGGGAGTATGTGTAGAAACAGTTAGTGCTAACAAACATTTCCTCCACAGGTATACCAGGTAAGTGGTGTATACTGCAGGTAAAACCAGTTCATGTATAATGATGATGACAACCATATCACTGTCCAAACTAAGGCTATAGGGTAGAGTAGTAATACTTGTAAGGTACAGATAACAGCACTGACTAGGAAAGTAATGTGGACTACAGGAATATACTAGTTGTTAATTGACATCTTTCTGTGCCCCCACCATATCTCCAACAATAAACTACATACCCACCTCAACCGGTATGTAATGGCTCCACTGTTCTGATTATGTCCTATTGGTTGATAAATATTCAAATTTGTTTCCATGCATGTGCTATATTGAATTATTCCAACATTGGTGGCATGGTGCCATCAATGTACCTGCATGCTGTTGTTATTACCACTGTGGTCCCATATATGCATGTGTTCTGTTTGCTATGCAACTGTTCCGTATCTGGTGTCTGGGTTAATGGGAATATCTATGCATGCTATTATAAACCCTGGAATGTGTTGACTAGTACTATCCCACATATGATGATAAAATCTAAACACTATAGCACATTTGGGAAGGCTGGTACAAGCGAACCCACCTGTCCCACCTCACCTGGTCGTGGCACCGGGCAACAGCACATCTGGGGCCCAACCCAGGACCTCCTCACCCATTGGTCTCGCACCACTTTCGGGTGGAACCACCTCAGGGGATGGGGCTCGCCCACCTCGGGAGCAGGCTCAGACAGGAACCTGTCACCCATCGCCAGGTACGAGTTGTGGTGCATAGCATGCTCATCCAGCAGTTTGGTGATCTGCTATGCCAGCTCGAGGACCATGTGTCATGACTAGAGGGTCAGGCTGGCTCTGCAACTCAGCCCCCAGCACAGCCACCTTCAGGGCTGTGAAGGTGCAGTGGTGACTGCCCATGGGTGGGGACCTCAGTCCCACTGTTTCCATTAGTGGGCTCATGAGCTTCCGATTTATCAGCATCCCTCCCCATCATGGTGTTGACCCCCACATGTGTCATATACCACCCCTGTATGCATCTTGTTTGTCTTGTCTGTTAACCTACCCAACCTACTTCCCCAGATATACCTACTATCCCTCCCCATCATCCCACTCTCACCTGAAAAAAAAAACAAAAGGGCAATCTGTTCCCAAAAAAAAAATCTCGCACCATACATAGCTGTCCATTTTGCACGCATTTCCATTGGACACATGTAATCTGGTCTAATTAGCATCATAACTTATTATTGTTGTCCTTACCCCTCTCCCAGGGGGTTGAGTGTCCAAATCTTCTTCTTCTTTTGGCAGCTCTGTTAGGGGTCACCACAGCAGATCATCTGTTTCCATTTCATCCTGTCCTCTGCATCTTGCTCTGTTACACCAACCACCTGCATGTCCTCTCTCACCACATCCATAAATATTATCTTAGGCCTTCCTCTTTTCCTGTTACCTGGCAGCTTCATCCTTAGCATCTTTTTCCCAATATACTCTGCATCCCTCCTCAGCACATGTCCAAACCAACATAATCTTGTCTCTCTGACTTTGTCTCCAAACCTTCCAACCTGGGCTGACCTTCTAATATACTCATTCCTAATCCTGTTCACACACATCACACCCAGCACAAATCTTAACATCTTTAACTCTGCCATGTCCAGCTCTGACTCCTGCCTTTTTGTCAATGCCACTGTCTCCAACCCATATAACATAGCTGGTCTCATTACCCTCTTGTAAACCTTCCTTTCACTCTTACTGGTACTCGTCTGTCACAAATCACTTCTGACACTCTTCTCCACCCTTTCCATCCTGCCTGTACTCTCTTCTTCACCTCTCTTCCACACTGACCATTACAATGAACTGTTGATCCCAAGTAGTTAAACTCATTCACCTTCACCACATCTACTCCCTGCATCTTCACCATTCCTCTATCCTCCCTCTCATTCACACAAATATATTCTGTCTTAGTCCTACTGACCTTCATTCCTCTTCTCTATAGAGCATGTCTCCACCTTTCCAGGGTCTCCTCCACCTGTTCCCTACTCTCACTACAGATCACAATGTTATCTGCAAACATCATAGTCCATGGGTACTCCTGTCTGATCAAATCTGTCAACCTGTCCATCACCATTGCAAATAAGAAAGGACTCAGAGCTGATCCTTGATGTAATCCCACCTCCACCTCAAACGCATCCATTACTCCCACCGCAGACGTCACCACTGTCACACTACCCTTGTACATATCTTGTACCACTCTTACATACTTCTCTGACACTCCCGACTTCCTCATACAATACCACAACTCCTGTCTAGGCACCCTGTCATATGCTTTCTCCACAAAGACAAAATGCAACTCCTTCTGACCTTCTCTGTGTTTCTCCATCAACACTGTCAGAGCAAACATCGCATCTGTAGTGCTCATTCCTGCCATGAAACCATACTGACGATCACTAATCATCACCTCCCTTCTTAACCTAGCTTCCACTACTCTTTCCCATAACTTCATGCTGTGACTGATCAATTTAATCCCTCTGTAGTTACTATAGCTCTGCACATCACCCTTATTCTTAAAAATCGGGTACCAAAACACGTTTTCCTCCATTCCTAAGGCATCCTCTCACTTTCCAAGATTTCATTAAACAATCTAGTTAAAAACTCCACTGCCATTTCACCTAAACACCTCCATGCTTCCACATGTATGTCATCTGGACCAACAGCCTTTCCATTCTTCATCTTCGTCATAGCTATCCTTGCTTCCTCCTTGCTAAACCACTGCACTTCATGATTCACTATCCGCACATCATCCAACCTTCTCTCCCTTTCATTCTCTTCATTCCTCATACTCCCAAAGTACTCTATCCATCTGCTCAACACACTCTCCTCGCTTGTGAGTATGTTTTCCTCATTAGCCTTTATTACCCGTACCTGCTGCACATCTTTACTAGCTCAGTACCTTTGTCTCGCTAATCAGTACAGGTCCTTTTCTCTCTCCTTAGGTCCAGCCTTTCATACAACTCTACAGTCCCCTTATCCTTAGCCTTTGCCACCTCTCTCTTTGCCATACAACTCATCTCCTTATACTCCTGTCTACTTTCTTCATCTCTGACAATCCCACTTCTTCTTCACCAACTTTTTTCTCTGTATACTCTCCTGTACTTCCTCATTCCACCACCAGGTCTCCTTGTCCTCCTTTCTCTTTCCAGATGTCATACCAAGCACCTTTCTAACCATTTCCATTACTAGCTCTGCTATAGTTACCCAGCTATTCAGTAACTATTCACTGCCACCCAGTGCCTGTCTTAACTCTTCCCTGAACTCCACCTCACAATTGCCCTTTTTCATTTTCCACCATTTGATCCTTGGTGCTGCCCTCACACTCCTCCTCCTCTTATTGATCACCAATATCATTCTACAAACCACCATCCTATGCTGCCTAACTACACTTTTCCCTGCCACCACTTTACAGTCTCCAATCTCCTTCAGACTGGCCCTTCTACATAAGATATAATCCACCTGTATGCATCTTCCTCCACTCTTGTATGTCACCCTATGCTCCTCCTTCTTGTTAAAATATGAATTCACCACAGCCATGTCCATCCTTTTCACAAAATCCACTACCATCTGACCTTCTGTATTCCTTTGCTTAACACCATACCTACCCATCACTTCCTCACCCACTCTGTTCCCTTCACCAACATGCCCATTGAAATCTGCTCCAATCACCACTCTCTCACCCTTGGGTACAGTCATCACCACTTCATCCAACTCACTTCAAAATGTTTCTTTGTCATCCATTGCACACCCAACTTGTGAAGCATATGCACTAACAAAAGTCATCATTACACCATCAATTTCCAGCTTCATCAACATCACTCTATCTGACACTCTTTTCACCTCCAAAACACTCTTAGCAATTCAGTGTATATGCACAGCTGTTGCTGTAGAAGAGATGGGCAGCTATGGACCTTCCTTACACCCTTCCTGCACATCCCTAGCTATTTTCCCTACTGTATTTCCATCTTTGTGCCCCCTTTTCACCACTTTCCTATCAACCCTTTTTTATTTTCTTTCAAAGAAATTATCACACGGGTAAGTGGGAGTAAGCACTTTTAAGCAGTAGTAAGCAGGTTTAAGCCTGTTTGCATGGAGGTAAGCAATGCCTATACAGGTTAAGCAATTTAGAAGCTAACTGAGTATAAGAAACTGCAACTAGAAGTTAGCAGCGCTTACTTCCACACAAACCCACTTACAACTGCTTAAAAATACCTTACTCATTCTGTATCCAACGGCCATTGCTGTGCCCAGCAAAAACATAAGCAGCCTCTGCAAGACTTGAACCTAGGACCCTGCACACCATAGCCAAAGGGATTTACCACTAAGCCATGTCAGACATACATAAGCCGAATGCTTTCACAAATATCATCCAGCCCAGTCATTCAACAGTACAGGGAATATATTCCAACATGTAGATGTATGTTTGTGTGTGTATAGATATTATCTAAATAGCTATAACATATCTATATATGCAGATATATATATATATATATATATATATATATATATATATATATATATGGGTTCCCTTTAAATCATCGAATGTTCAGTACATCTAAGTTCTGATCATCAAGACCAGAACATCGATGTTCAGAACATCGAAGGTTTAAAGTGAAAGTGCCAGATAAGTGAGATTGTGGAATGCTGTGTGTGTATGCAGGGCAGCAAGGTGCCCTGCATGTTGTATGTGTGTGTGTGTGTGTGTGTGTGTGTGTGTGTGTGTGTGTGTGTGTGTGTGTGTGTGTGTGTGTGTGTGTGTGTGTGTGTGTGCCATGTGAGTGTTGGCATTGCAGTTAGGGTACGGGAAATCTCCCGTTTAGCACTACCGCATATAGCGGTAAATGGGAGATTTCCCTTACCCCACTGTAGTGCAATCTCGGAGTTGTAATATTAAAGTAGTAGTAGTAGTATACATATATATATATATATATATATATATATATATATATATATATATATATATATATATATACAGCAAGTTATATATATGTAAGCACACATATATATATATATATATATATATATATATATATATATATATATATATATATATATAGGTATATACGGACATACATCTGTAGATAACAATGGGAACATAACAAAAATATATATGTCCACATGCACCAGTAATGGGGTTGAGAGGCCCCAAACAACATACGTCTTGTATGAATAGGTATTGCCCCCCCCCTCACAGCCAAGCACATCTGCCTTGCAATACACTACCAACTGTTGCAGATCCCATAACCAGGACCTTACATGACATAGGCACAAGATGTTAACAGTACTCCATCCCACCTGTATAATGTCAGGCTGGTATCAGTAACATATCATGCAGTACAGTCTGGCTCCCATAGGGAATGTACAATTTGGAAGCAATTAACATCCCTAGGATACATATACACAGGCACATATATGCAGATGCAGATATACACACACACACACACACACACACACACACACACATATATATATATATATATATATATATATATATATATATATATATATGTAAATACACATACACACACACACAGATATATATAGTAAGATACATATGTAGAAAGTGCACACAGTATGGAACAGCCACTATGCTTGCAGTTACCACCTTACCAACTGGACACTGGGTGAGCCACCCGTACAAATGACAATCATTGCCTGCAACATATATCCACAGAGAGGTTAAAGGATATAACAGCACACACAGGTTTGCATACATGGGAAAGCTTTATTTATTTATTTATTTATTTATTTATTTATTTATTTTCAGTTTGATTACCGGGGAAGTCCACTGGGCCAAGAAGTGCCCATTTTCAGTGGAGGCCCGGGGAGAAAAGCTCCATGTGCAATACAGTACAATAAAGGTTACAAAATACAAAAAAGGTTCCATAATGAATGAGATGAAATACAAGAGTAAGATTCATACATTCAAAAAAAAAAATAGCAAGCGTAATATACACCATGAGACAATTTAAAAAAGCAAAACACAATTTTTTTTTTGTTACTCTTAGGAAATTCACAATATTTACAAGCTTGGAGTTTATTTAAAGTCAGCTAGTTTAGGTTCTTTAGAGAAATTAGAAAAGGTTAAGAGTAAAGTAGAGCAGGAGGATGGAGAGCTTAGTACGAAAAGTTATGTAGGGTGAAAGCAGGAGCATTTCCATTTGGAAGATAGGTGTAGGAAGAGCTGGTTTTTGAAGGATTCAGTATTAGGTATAGTCCTAAGAGAAGGAGGGAGAGAGTTCCATTTTTTACCTAGAGAGAAGGAGAGTAGAAGCTGGCTGGCAGGACATTTGGGTTTGTGAATGGAGATTAGGTTTTGGTGTTCAGATCTCAGAGATCTGTTTGGGATGTAAGGGGGAAGAATTACTTTAAGGCTGGGCATTTATCAGGGGAGAATATTAATTTGTGAGCACAGGTTAGTTGGAGATAGTCTAGGTGGTTAGGGAGTTCTAACCAATTCAGAGATTGAAGGCAGAGGCAGTGGTGAGTTGATGTTTTGGATTTAGTGGCAAATTTGGAGATCTTATTATGGCAAGCTTCAAGTTTAGAGGTGTTGGAAGTGGACAGATTGGTTAGTAGAGGGGCTCCATATAGAAGAAAAGGTAGGAGGTAGGTGAATGCCAGGGTGTGCCTAGAAGAGTTGGAAAGAAATTGATTGTTCCTATATAGCATACCTAGCTTTTGGTGGGTTTTCTTTATGTTATGTTGAATGTGAAGATCGAATTTCAGGTGTTCGTCTAAGGTAATGCCAAGGAGTTTTGCAGAGGGGACTACTTCTATAGCAGTGTTTGATTGGCTTAGGACATTGAAAGTGTTTTTGTCAAAGGAGGAAGCCTTGGAGGGGAGGAAAATTATTATTTTAGATTTATTGGAGTTGAGGGAAAGGTGGTTTTGGTGCTTCCAGTTCTCTGTAGTGGAAAACGCTATTTGAGTTTTAGTCAGTAGTTCAGGAATGTTGAGGGCGGCACAGAACAAGGTAGAGTCATCAGCGTATTGGATGACTGTAGTGTCAGGGATGACGGTGTGAAGGTTATTTATAAAGATGTTGAAAAGCATGGGTCCGAGGATGGATTCTTGAGGAACGCCAGTGGGTGTAGGCAAGAAGGAAGAGGAGGAGTTCTTCCATTTGACAGCTTGAGATCTGTCAGATAGGTAGCTGGAGAACCAGGATAGAGTATTAGGAGAGAGATTAAAGTTGGCAAGATGAAGGAGAAGGTGTGTATGTTAGATGGTGTTGAAGGCTTTAGAAAGATCTAGCAGTACTGTGGATACAAAGAGTCCAGAGTCACAAGCTAGATTGACAGTTTCTAGGAAGGATAGTAGGGCAGTTATGGTACTGTGGCCAGGACGGAAGCCGCGCTGGGTGGGAGTTAGAAGGTGATTCTGAATTACGTAAGGCAAAAGTTGGTGGTGGACACATTTTTCTAGAATTTTAGATATTGGTGAGAGGGGGGCAATGGGGCAAAAGTTAGAAATAGAGGTGTTTTTGCCTCCTTTGTGTAGAGGAAGAATGTAGGCTGAACACCAGAGTTTGGGCACATATGATTCATTTAAGGATCTATTAATCAAGATACTGATTGGGAGAGCAATACCTTCAGCTGCAGATTTGAGGAAGGAGGAGGGTATGTTGTCTGGAGCATTTGAGCAAGGCTTTAATTTGGATAAAAGCTTTTTTATAAAAATGGTGGATACAGGTTTGAGATGGAAATTTAGGGGATTGTTATTTGGGTTGTTGGGTGTTGTGTGGTGGGAGTTAGGTGGATTCTTATTTGGGAATGTTTTGGTTAGCTTAGCTATGGATTCGGTAAAGAAGGTGTTGAAATGGGAGCACAGTTCACTATCAGTTAAACTAGGATCAGGGCAGGGGTTATTCCTAGATCCAGGATGGAGAAGGGAGTTGACTGATTTCCAGAATAGTTTAGGGTTCTTGTTGTTGTTGGACTGAAGTTTATTATAGTAGTTTTTTGTGTCCTTGGTAATAAGTTTTTTTTTACTTGGTTGTGGAGCTGTGTGTATTGGAGCAAGGCAGAGGACAGTTTACTTTTCTGGTAAAGCTTCCAGTATTTGTCTCTGAGACGCATAATTTGTTTAGTTTCTTTGGAGAGCCAGGGAGCAGAATTGGCTTTGATTTGTTTGTTTCTTAGAGGGGCTAGGGAGTTAAGAGTATTTAAGAAGATAGAGTTAAAATGCTCTACAGCGTTATCGAGAGGAAGAGTGTTTAAGATTTGCCAGTTAATTTGTTTAAAGATTTTAGAAAAAATTAAAGGGTTGAAGTTTCTAAGGTTACGAGTTTGAATATAGACATGTTGGTGTTGGATGGAGCTTGTTGATCGATGGATGAAGGCAGGGAAATGGTCACTGAAGGTGTCAGGGATGGTGCCAGAGAGAATGAATTTGTTTGGATGGGAGACTAGTATCCAATCTATGATGGAACCTGGAGGATGGTTTTTATTAGGGTGAGTTGTTGAATGGATTATTTGTGTGAAGTTATAAAGGTTAATGGATAGTGAAGGAGATGGCATGTTGATTTTATTCCAGTCAATATTGACATCGCCTAGAATAAAGGTTTCATATTTTATTTCAGTTGAGGCCCAGTGAAGAATATCTTCAAGGGTGGAGATATTGTTGCCAGGGGAGATGTATATGGAAATTATGCAGATGTTTTTAAGTTTATTCAACCTGAGAAGGCCTGTTGTGATTTGAGAATTTTTGAATTGGGGGGTATGGATTTGAAGAGGAATTAAGGAGAGAAGATTGGAGTAGATTAGAGCATAGCCTCCTCCTTTTGTATTTATGCGGTCACTTCTGAGGATGTGGTAACCAGGCGGTAAGATTTCTGAGTCAGAAATATGGGGTTTTAGCCAGGTTTCGGATATGGCTAAGATGTCAGGTTGGTTGTGATTAATCCAAGCTTGGACCTGGTGAAATTTGTTGTTAAGGCTTTGGGCGTTGATAGTGAAGATCTTAAGAGTGCTAAGAGGGGTAGTGGGTGGAGAAGGGAAAGGGGAGGAAGTCTTACTTATAGTGGGAGAAGAAGAGGGTGGAGAGATGGAGTAGTCTGTGCTGAGGCAGGGGCCAGGGTTTGGATGAAAGGCTAGGACGTTACAGGTGATGGGTTTTGGCCTTTGGTGTTTGCATGGTAAGTATTTATCAGAGGTTAGCAGAAATTTTTGTGTACTATTACAGTTGTATAGGCCATGTCATATAGCTGTTGAGACAATGACATCCATATAAACAGAGTAATGCAACTGTGAAACAGTTATACTAATACAGTAGTCTGGAAAGGTTTACAAATGTTGCTGTCCAGGCCGAGGCTTTCAAGTAGTACAATAGTAAAGACAGACTGGGCCACAGGATAACAAACAATCAACAGTAAGTAATGCAAATGAATAGTTTAGCAGCCTCTTTTATCCCTCTGTACACAATCTCTAGGGGTAAAGACCTCAGCTGACACAATGGGATGTAACTTTTACATAACAAGGCATAACTGACACCATCACAAGCACACTGTCAAACAGAACAGTCTATATGGCAGGAGACAGTAGGCCTGCATTTACCCAAGGTGGATTGTATGGTAATGTACATCCAGATACTTTAAGGCAACTTACCTCTGATACCTCCACGTGTTGTAACAGCCTAGGTTAGTTATAGTGCATCCCCCCCAGACTCAATACTAGAGGGCTACACACCACTGTTACATACACTGGCCTCTGGAGTGCATAAGGGCACACATGTATTGTGTGGGTGAAGCTCACACATATATGGCCCCAACCTCACTGTATGTGTGGGGGACACAACAGCAGTGGACTGATGGCAGGAATGGCAGCATGACATACTCACAGCCCACTACAGAACAACCCCTAACAGCATGTTATATGTGCAAAGCCTGGTATGTAGGTGGAGGACAGAGGCTGGGACACAGGCCCATATGCGGAAAACTGTTGTCATACACTAAGCAAGTTGTTAGTGTTACAGGATAGTCTGCAACATACCATTAGTCAGGAATATGAAGCTAGAAACAGAAATGGATGTAGCCATGTACTGATAGCACTCAACACACACACTGCTAATGAAATATCTGACACAAGAACTGTGTGGTTGACAGCCAAAACATAATAGGCACACCTCTGGCCATCAAGAGGATAGGCCCACAGTTGAGAGCTATGCAGACAGACTGCATTCCATGTTAAACTAGTATGTACACACAAACCCTGTAACACCAGTACCATACAATGCATACAACAACTCTACTCACACTCTGTCTGTAGTTCTGGAACCTGCTTCAAATATGTAGCTGGCCTGAATGTGCAGGTTCTCCTGTAAGAGGTATTGCTACCTGCTGTCTGTAACACTGATGCCCACACACAGGAAGGATGTCCATCACACAGGAAAGGTAAAGAGACCACGCCCACATGATGTAGGGATTTATAGTAGGTGGTTGCCATGACAGCGGTACTTAGAAGGACTACACAGCAAGCTGCATGCAGGTAGCATGTGGAGGACACTGATTGGTGCAGAGACCATCACCTGATCATGTGCATCACCTACAAAATCCATGCTGCAATCTATTCAAAGCAGCTCAATCCATTTACTGGAGAGAGAGAGAGAGAGAGAGAGAGAGAGAGAAAGCCTAATGCAAAGCCAAAGCAAAACAGAAAACAAATAATAACATCCAGCAAACTACCCAGAACAGACATCATTCCCACAACAGGTATATGAAGGATATATGCATGTAATTGAATGTAGTACCTGGTCCATAATAATGTGATATATGATGTGGAATGATTTATATGTGCCATCAGGTGTTGTTGTAATGATGTTCAACTGAACAACTGCTATGGACAATAGTGTCTGTACCTGTGGGTAGTGGGCCATAGCCGTCAACTGTGCAGATCAACACTGACTGACATGATGTAAACCATCATAGTGTGTGTTGTATAATAGGAAGTATGTATATTACGTGGCCAAAAGCTGGTGGTGGAAGTGATGCCATTATGATGGACATGTGGGACCCACAGCCCACCCATTGCAGGATACGCAGGTTAATCTGTAATGTAGCATGTAGGAATGTCATAGGTGTGTAATAGGGTTACCTGCAATCTGGTCCTACATAATCCCCCCCTAATGTCAGGCTGTGTCCATATGTGGCAGCTGTCTGTGTTGTAGCAAGGCAGAATAGTGCAGGTGTGCAGGAAGGTGTTGAGAGATTGTGGACCTGATGTCTGAATGTACCCCACATATAGGTATGCATATGTGTACATACGTGCACATAAATAATATATATATATATATATATATATATATATATATATATATATATATATATATATATGCATATGTCCACAAATGTACAGATACCCATGTGTAGACATATATATGAGCACATATATACAACATCACATATATCTACACATATATATATATACCTATATGCACATGTCTACATATATACAAACACACACACACAAACATATATGTATATAAATGGGTCTACCTGAGATGGTCGACAAGCCATTTGATCGACTTTCATTTGGTCGACAATTCATTTGGTCGACAGGCAGATTTGCCCCCCCCTTCCCAATGTTGTGCGACCCTGGAGTTGATATATATAGTTGGGGGGGTGGGGGGCACAGCCCCCATTATTGGGGGTGTGGTGGCAAGCCCCCACATAAAACTGCTTGTCGACCAAATGAATTGTCGACCAAATGGCTTGTCGACCATGTGAAGTAGACCCATATAAATACATGTCTCCTATATTACTACCACAATGCTGCATGCTATGTGTGAGTAAAAAGCACACATAATACAAACAGATATCTACAGCTGGCAGTGTGAGCAACATGGGCGGGTATGTCACATGTGAACCCCTTGTTGAGACCACATTGCCCTCATCTGTGAAGTATGGAATGGGAATATGGGGAAGTATGGCAGGTATAGTTGTGGAGGTGGTCAGGGTTGGTAGATATAGAGAACAGTCTACAGGGGTGGTATGTGACACATGTTGCGGGTAAACACTCTGGATGGTGTGTGTGGTCTGTGATGTGAACACCCCATGGGCCCCAATATGGACGCAATGGGAACAAGCCTCCCACCCACTGCTACTCACAACAGCAGTCCACGTCCTGAAGGTGGCTAGCCTGAAGGCTGAGCAGGAGGAGCATGTTGGCCCTGTGAATGAGTACTGGGTGTCTCAGAGTGATGTAGCACATCCCACATGTGTCTCTGGAGTCTGTTATGGAACAGACCCTGGACCTGACCTCAGGGGACAGGAACATGTCTTTGTGTGCCCCCAGGGTTGGTTCCACCTGATGGTGTTGCAGGTCCAGTACATGAGGAGGCCCCAGGTTGGGACACATATGTAATATGGCCGAGTAACATAGGCAGATGGATTTGGAGAGCTGGTTCTGCTGGGCAATAGTACATATACATGCTATTGTGTCACTGTTATAGAACATATGTTGGCAGTAATAGTCTACACAATCGCGGAACATGTCCAACAGCATGCATAGATGTCCCCAATAACACAGAATGTCAGATGTGCAGCAATCACAAATCAGCCATACCACGGGCATATATGGGACCACAGTGGCCCTGACAATGGCATGCAGGTGAATAGTCTGCAACAGGACAGCAATGATAGTGTCCACACAGGGAACATGGCTACAAACACATAGCAGAAAGTGTGGTACAATACAATATCTGTCCCACTGGTAGGTAAGCTGTAGCTATACCTAATGAGTTGTGTGTACAATTTGTTGTCGCTGATATGGTGGGGAGGTGACAGAGATGTGTATTAAGAACTGTGGTAACCTTGCTGTATGAGTTGCTCAGACCAGTTTCCATCTTTATGTCTTTCAGCCAAGATGTCACATGCACTGCTACCAACATATTCAGCTGCCGAAAATGAAGTGCTGCTCATGTACTTAATCCAGCACTACACTGTGCTGTTTGGCCAGGCTGTCCATGACCAGCAGGAGTGGACTGCCCTGTGGAACAACCTAGTCCACAGGGTCAAAGATGTCGGACTGCACAACCACAGTTATGAGCAGGTCTGGCATCATTGTACTGACCTGCTTCACAATGTCCGTCGGCATGCTGCTGCAGTCTGGGGGGATCACCTCGCCACAGGAGTGCCTTGCCAACCATCCCCCTGACCCATGCGGAGGAGCTCTGGGACAGCCTCGTGGCACCTGCACATCACGCCAGCCACCAACCGCCGGACACCATTGTGAAAGTGGGTGCCACCCACACACTGTCCAAGGACTATGCAGGTAAGCCCACAGGGCACATCAGTAGACTACTGTTGCATATACATCTGCATCGGTACAGGTAGATTATGCATATCTGACATGTCATGGATATATTGTGTTGCTGCATAGTAGTGATAAACACGCCCATATGTGGTAGTGTGGAAATGTACATTTGATGTATTGTAATATTGCACCCACCCTGTAGCACTGCCACAGGTGTGGCTACTGAGATTGCATCTCTCACCCTCTTACATAGGTCAATCCGGGATACCACCAAGGCAGCAGCCTGTAGCTGGTGAGTATGGTTTATGTAGATGCTTGCCAACACACCAGGCATGTAATGGTGATGTTACATTCCATGCACACATCTAACACACCTACCCAGAGTGCATGCTGTACATGAGCATGTATTGTTGCTGTGAAATGCACGGCATCACAGGGGTGACCATGATGGGGTATTGGAAGGGTATGTCAGGCACCTGCATGATAACTAACATCCTGTCATTGCGGAATGTGTCCACAGGGAGTAACATAATGGTGGGAGACATGGCCTACAGTAGAGACATGTTCGGAACAACACCCATATACAGTACACCAGTGTATATACCTGTAGGACAATGGCAACTGCTGCAGAGATACACTATGGCATAAGACATTACAGTAGTCCACATTATCAGCTGGGACTAGGCTGTAACATGTGGTGTTCAGTGTATGGGGCACTGCAAAGTGACACACATGTGTAGGGCTTACTTGTCATGCATCTGCAAATAGGCTGAAGGAGGGGGGTGTCAGCATGGCACACCAGTGCAGTGCAGCAGGGATCTTAAAGATGCTAGGAATGGCTCTATCTGCACATAGTCACTTCAGGACCTGTGGCAGCCGTAGCCCTACCCCCACAACAATAGTGACAGCAGTGTGTGAACACCATGGGATGTGCACATGAGTAGACCTTGCAATCATGCAGAATAGGGGGACATGTGTAGGGCAGACTGAACATACACTGGTAGATGCAAATGACCCACGCTGGTATACCCCTGCCAGGAGTAGTGACTGCTGTAGTACACTCAAGAGGTGCGATAAACCATTATGATAAGGGTGTGCACACATATGCCCACATGGTGTGTATGGATCACGGTCAGCATCCACAAACATAACACATTCCATAGACACTGCATGTGAAAGTACAGAGCATATGTCACATATCGGGCTCATGCTAAGATATGCAGTGATGCTGGTCCCATGTCAGATCAAGGATGGGTGCGTCAAATAAATAAAGGTGTGTACACCCCCCATAGCCATGGTATGCTCTGATGGTTGTCAGTATAAGAGTATTGGATTGGTCATACATGGTCCACTGATGTTGAGAGCTGTGCATCAGATATCAGGCATTCACAAATAACATCTGTCCACATATCATACCAGCTATGTGTTGCTGGAAAACATAGGGGCTGTGAGCATTAGAGCTGACATAACCGACACAGTACTATACATACAGCAATGGACCATACACCTATGAGGTGTGGTGCACAGTACATGGCAGGGTGCAGAACAGGTGCACATAAATACCATGTTCATGGGCACAGTGGCATCCAGGGGAAGAGGCTTCACCTAATGACACAGCACATGCATCACACACATGTATACTTTTGCCAGCATGGACTGACTATAGCTGCACTGTATGCTGTCGGGTACCATATGTTATGCATGTTGAAAGAGAGTTATTAAGAGGACTGTGTGTACTTTCATTGTGCAACCTCACCTGTATGTGTGTGTTTGTGTGTGCATCCTGGTGGGTAGCCAGTTTGTCTGTTGGGTCATTCTGGTGAAGTGGAGGGAGGTTGATGCATGTAGGATGCTTGTGTGCATGTGTGTGTGTGTTTGTGTGGCTGACCATGTATGCACATGTGTGTTTGTTGGGTGGTCATACAGCAGTACCTCCCTCTGGGATCATGCAGTACATGTACTTGGACTGCAACATTACACACCAGGAATACTTGTCATGTGTGTAATCACAGGACAACTGATAATATAATATGATGTGTAGCATGGAACAAGTATCGAGAGGGAAGGTAGACACCAGGTACACCCTTAATATCACATTGAGTAGACAGGTCACCTACAACCCACGTATGCAGCACTACAGATGCATTGGGGAAGCACTAGTCAACACCAGGGAGTGTATCCAAATATTAAAGTTGTCACATGATAGGCTGAATGAGCAGCATATATGGCATGTACTGAGCATTACATACATATGACACACCCTGAATGATATTATGGATAGAACATAGTAGCCCACACATATAGGGGCCATGCTCATGATGTCCGGACATACAGAGGGTGCATATTGAATGACAGCAGTGAGGCCATGTAAAACCACTACACACAGGTCAGGCAGGTAAAGTAGTAACAAGTCTTGTGTTGTGTGCATGTTAACAAGTGTGATGCAAGATGGGGTACCACATGGACATATACGTGGGACTGTCTGTAAAGCCATGGACAGGTAGGTATTACAGAAGTGTGTGTGTGTGTGTGTGTGTGTGTGTGTGTGTGTGTGTGTGTGTGTGTGTGTGTGTGTGTGTGTGTGTGTATGTGTGTGTGTGTACTTTTAGGCAATGCTGTACAGGTTTTAAAGTGCATTTATTGTTTTCCCCCACAGGTGGCGAGGTGGGTCAGGGTCCCTCCTGCATGCAATCTGATGTTGGTGTCCATACAGACACCGAAGATGATGATAGTACTGTTGAGGCACAGGTGGGGTTGTTAGGGGCCGACACTGCTCCAACATTTGACATCCCCCTTTTAGCCACCCCAACCCCGCACACAGTTTCAATGCCTATACACACCCCATCAGCAGTGGCCATAGTGGAGGGACAGCTGGCATTGGGTGGCAGTGCACAGGAAAGTGTGGTAACCATGCTTACTGTGTCTAGTTGCAGCAGGCATAGCCAAATGTCCAGCAGGGCACCACATAGGCAAATGTCCCAGGGTACTCATGGTAGGGCTGCTGGACATCATGCCTCTGGCAGAGGTGACATAGCTGGTACCAGCAGGAGTATGTTTCAGGCTGTCATGGCGGCGCAGGCAGGTATAGAACATTACAGCAGAAAGGGCCTGAGTCTGTAGAGGGCTGCTGTCACATCTGCAAATGACAATGTCCGTGAACTGGCTGGTGCTATTCATGGATTAACTGAGTTCATGGAGAGATGGTCTGGTGAGATGATGGCCCTCATTGACTGTGGTCTGCCCATGCTTGAACATGTGGTGGGAGTACAGCGATGGCTGCATGGATGTAGGCCAGCAACACCAACAGCTGGTAGTCAATCTGGACATGCCAGGACACCAAGGGGGTCCCATAGTGGTAGTACCAACCCTGGCACTGTGGGGGTGCTGTCCACACCACAACACAGCAGGCCATGAGCACGTGGTCCTGGCCAGTCCCAGGAGGGACCTGGTACAAGCAGACATTTGTCATCATCAGGTGAGAGTAGCAGATTGAGGCCTGTACCTGGACATGCCCATGGAACCCCTGGCAGGCACAGTCCACGTGTCCATGGTCGGAGGCAGTGAACTGCACACCCTGCCAGGTATGGTCTACACCTGTCCATAAACACCTGTGTAGGGCAGTCACATGGCAGAACTGTGTGTATGCATACCCACACATTATTCAAACACACCTAGGGCAACCCCATACCTACACACACCACAGCACCACACCCAGCTCACCACAGTACACCCCTCACCCACACACATGGTATCAAATGTATGGCCCACCCCTGGCCTCTGGCAAACCAACATCACACCCTGTGCATATGATAACACCTGTGCAACATCCCCTGTCATTCATACCATCAATGCAGGGACAGGTTAATATGGTTCTGATGCACACAGTGACTGTACTACAGTGTACCACAGTACTGCAGTGTAACATATTGTAGGGAGTAAAGTGTAATGCATATATGGCAGGTAGTGTAGCCATCCAGCAATAATGCCTTATAGCTGTTAGTAACACTGGTTGGTTGTGGTCTCTATGATGTTATCCATTTGTGTTGTAGGTGTACATGTGTCAGCACAAGGATGCCCTGTGTATATGATGATACCTGTGCCACATCCCTGTCATCCATACCATCAATGCAGGGACAAGCTAATATGGTTCTGATGCACATGGTGACTGTACTACAGTGTACCACAGTACTGCAGTGTAACATGTAAGGAGTAAAATGTAATGCATATATGGTAGGTAGTGTAGCCATCCAGCAATGATGCATTATAGCTGTTCGTAACACTGGTTGGTTGTGGTCTCTATCCTGATATCCATTTGTGTTGTAGGTGTACATTTGTCAGCACACGGATGCCCTGTGCATATGATGATACCTTTGCCACAATCCTGTCATCCATACCATCAATGCAGGGACAGGCTAATATGTTCTGATGCACATGGTGGATATTGTACTCCCTGAAATCCATGATGACACTCTGCCATACCCACCATCACACATTGACCGCAGCTGCAATACGACCCATAGTATACCCCAACAGTGGTACTACAGGGATATGCATCTAATGCACATGCCACATGCATAGTAGGGTGTTGCATTGTCATGCCTCACCTATGGGCAGCAACAACACTGTCTGTACTACGGTGTGGCAATGAGTATTATAATAGGAGTATGTGGCCTCGGAATGCTGTACCCTACAGATATATGGACATGCACAACTACACACACATGCCAGAGTACAATGGGTATCCCATGCCTATCAACCCATTTGTAAAACACTGTTGTGCTGGTACTGCAAGTCTTGTGTAGCTGGTATGGAGAGAGCTTAACAGGGTACATGTAATGTCCCATACAGAAGCAGCCACAACTGACTATGGCAATGGGTGTTGCATTGGTTGTGAAGGCCTTCATAGAATTCCCAAGTACAGGTGTGCTAACACACAGACACTGCTATACTCAGTCATGCACATGTACACATGTGTCAGTACAGGGGTGCATCACTGCAGGTGGTCATAGCTGTGTACCTAGCTATTGTCCAAGGGGAGATGGGTTGTGTAGGGGTTGTGTGTACAGCGGTATCCTACCACCTGCCAGGTGGCAGTGGGTAATCTATCGACAGACACTACTGTGCGACCCTCAGGGTGAGAATGACATGAATCAAACAATTCTTCAGGTGCCTCCTACACATGGCCACTGAGGTGATCAAGTTAACATGTATGCAACATGCATTACAACACATGGTTAGTGTATGTGATGGAGACCTGTACCCAAGCATGTTCTGTTGACTGTAGTAGTATAGTGGAGGAACCCGTGGCATGTGGTACATACAGGGTAACATCTCCTATATGTGCCAGTTCTTACGCAGCTGGGCAGACATGTCAGTGTCAATCAAGCTTAGGTTGTCTGTAAATATCCCAGCTGGATACCTGCCATCTTCACATCTGTACAGAGACTGACAGTCATCAGCTTGGCAAGTAGCTATGCAGTAGCATGAGTGTGTTGACAGCTAGACATCTGGCAACAATATGTATGCCATAACTGCATGTTAGAAGCCCTCACTAACATGTGCTGTACAGACGGTAGTCTACAGTTACATTCCACATGATGGATCATTACCCAGTATGGGGTATATACTGGGACACAGCTCACACACCAGGGAGGCCTCAGTGTCCAGCTATGCCCGCAGGTGTGCCTGTTGTCAGTACTACATTAAGCATTCTGCTCTTGCCTGGGTAAGCACTGTCAACAGTAGTACTGCTATGATACACTACATGCCAGTGTGACAGCATGTACCCTGGGCTACTACACCTGTATGTAACACATTCACATGGACAACAGTGCTATACAGGCCTCATATACATCTGTTTCCCACACCTGACACTCACACCCCTTGCTACTGTAATGACAGCACTTAGGTGAATGTATTGTACATGGCATTACATACACATATTACAGATGTCATCACCCTGCTATGTTATCGGACTGGGTGGTGTGACCTGGTTACCAGGGCTAAATCATGCCTAGCAAGTATCAGCATTGCTGCAATATAACAGCTGAGCTGACGTGCGCACTGCTAAGCGAAGTCTACACTGTGTAAGTGCCCGTACATTTACCCATAGCTCTGCACCGCTTAGCTTTGCACAACCCAGTGAAAACCCACTTAAAGCTGCTCAAAACTGCCTTAACCACTCTGTATCTGACAGCCCTTGTTCTGCACAGCAACAAAATGAACAGTCCTTGCAGGTCTTGAACCCAAGACCCTGTACACTAAAGTCACAACACTTAACCACTACTCCATGACCACTGTGAAGACAGCTGTTATTTTACCAATATAGATGTCAATACACATATTGAGTAGTGCAGAACAATTGCCTTTAGTTCCTGAATTTTGTAGTCCTTGTTATTAATATGACTGTTGCATCACATATGCTGTCTTACCATAATGTACACATAGCAAATACATATGGGGAGATACATCTGGGAGGGTATACACAGTCGTGAGGTTTACACATGACAAGAATATGGTTATATACATAGGTTCATAGGTTCATAGGTTTATACTAGGCTATCTGCCCCAAGGCATTTATAAGCCTAGCCCGAATTTTTGTGGCTTACGCCACCCGTTATATGAAAAAATACTGTACCCATTAGTTTGTTGTGACTCTGTCCAGCAGTGACACAGAGATGATTCCCAGGGTAAACCTACGATCTCCCATCCACAGGTCAAGATTTCTCTTGAACAGAGCCAGCGAGGTGCTCTGCCTCACATGGACCGAGACTCTATTCCACAGCATAGGGAGTCTCTGAGTGATAAATCTATCCCTCCAGCATGTCCTATTTATATCCGTGCTAAGGTTTAAGTTACTTGCTCTAGTGGTTTTGGTGGATTTGGATTTTTTGAGGTGGAGCATGTCCATTAATTCCGGGTTGGACATGGCCTTGTATGTCAGGCACATGTCACCTCTGAGCAGACGGTATGCGACTGAATAGAGCTGGAGTTTCTTCAATCTGGCAGCATATGACAGATTTTGGAGTCCCTTTATCCTTTTGGTGAGAAACTTTTGGGGTCTCTCCAATTGCTGCAGATGTCGGGCGAGATACATCCCGAATGGGGCATTGTACTCAATCATTGGTCTGATAAGTGAAGAGTACAGGGGAACAAAGACCTCACTAGATCTGGATGTGAATCCCTTCATGATCAGGTGGGCAATGTAGAAGGTCTTTCTAACCACTTTAACAACATGAGTGTCAAAAGAAAGGCCACTGTCAACCTGGGTCCCCAGGTCCCTGATAACCTCTTCTGTGCTTAGTGGATTGCCACCTATATGGTAGCTTGGGGTTACCTTATTTTTCCCGAAGGGTATGACTATACATTTTTTGGCGTTTAACTTCAGGCCATGGCTCTGGCACCAGCTATCTGTTTCTGTGAGTCCCTTCTGAAGGATATCTGTGTCCGATGCACTTTCCACTATGGCGCCCAGTTTGCAGTCGTCTGCAAACTTTGTCAGCCAAAGTCCTCCCATCTTGGTCTGTACTTCTGAGAAGTAGATGCCGAACAATAGGGGGCCAAGGACCGAGCCCTGTGGGACACCACTTGTGACCGGCTTGGAGTCTGACATAGCGCCAGCAACTCTAACCCTGTGGGTTCTGTCCTTAAGCCAGTTTGCAACCCATCTTGTGACATATGGGTTTACATTTAAGCTGGTAAGTTTTTCTACAATACCCAAGTGGGGTATTGTGTCGAAAGCCTTTGCAAGGTCAAGGTAGGCTGTATGGACTGCCTTTCCCTCATCAATGGCCTTGGTGACTGTTTCGAAGAAGTCGACCAAGTTCAAAAGACATGATCTTCCCTTGACGAAGCCAAACTGGGTCGGGTCCAATGCCATTATGATCCTCTTCATAGCTTTGCAGACTAGACTTGTTAAGCTTATGGGGCGGTAATTACCAGGGTCCATAGAGGCACCGCCTTTGTGGAGTGGGACCACAGTTGCCGTACGCCACTCCTTGGGCACGTATCCTGTGGTAAGGCTGAGATTAAACAGCTGCCTTATGTGCGGGTTTAATTCCTCATTTAGCTCGTGTAGCACACAGCCGGGGGCACCATCCGGTCCCATTGATGCTGTGTTTTTAGCTTTAGAGAGCAGCTTTCACCTGCGCATTTGAGATGTCTGGGAGGCTACACTCCGCTGGGATAGTTATCTCTCCTTTATGGGGGGAGAGGGGGGTGAAGTTTGCACTGAACCTGTCTGCCAGTATGTTGGCAATGTCTGTGGGTTCAGTGATATTTGTATCATTTTGGACTAATTCTGAGCATATCTTGGAGTTTCCACCCAGGTTCCTAACATAGCTGAAAAAGGCCTTATGATTGTCCTTTGAATCCATGGCAATTTTCTCTCAAAATTGGCCTTAGTTGATTTTATGAGTGCTCGTATTTTTTACTAATAATGATCAGGGGTGACTTCCTTTTATGGATTTTGTTCTATCATGTAATAGCTTTCTCCTCTTATTGTAAAGTTTGTTAATGGCTGGGGTCCACCAGACTGGACGTTTGCCCTTTGTGGAAAGAGTCTTGGTTTTATTTGGGATTGCCTGATCCATGCAGTCCTGGAGGTGTTCATAGAAGGCATTTGTAAGGGCTTCCGCAGCTTGGGTTGTGGTTTCCACTGGCTCAGGGGCCCTGAAGGATACCACACCAGTCTTGAGTAGTGTGAAGTTTGCTTTAGAGAAGTTCTTCACTGTGGTCTTTTTTGTTTGGGGTAGGGGCGGGATGTGGATTTCCAGTGAGATTAGTTTATGATCAGATCTCACCAATGAGGGATATACTTCCGGTGTGGAGCATTTTGTCCCCATGTTTGTAATAATGAGATCTAGTATATTTTCTCCTCTCGTGGGAACAGTAACAGTAACAGTGACATATAATAGGTCTATATATGTCTACATGTACATACACATTTATACTCATACATGTGTCTGTATACACATCTGTACAGTGCAACATATATATGGCCATGTGTACATCTCTTCATATGTACACATAACTTTATATATATATATATATATATATATATATATATATATATATATATATATATATATCACGGATACAGATGCCTGGTGTCAAAGCCATGGCCTCAAGCCCAATGCCAAAAAGTGCAGTGTCATCCCCTTTGGTAAAAACTCTGTACCCATGAACTACCACATAGGCAGCAATCTACTTAACACTGAATGCGTGATAAGAGACATTGGGACCCAGGTGGACAGTAGTCCCTCCTTTGATAGTCACATCACTACAGTAGACAGGAAGTCCTTCTACGTGGCACACCTTATCATAAAAGGGTTCTCATCCAGGAATAAAGAGGTCATCATTCCCCTCTACTCGTCACTCATTAGACCCATTATAGAGTACAACGCCCCTTTTGGAATGTACCTCACAAGACATCTGCAGCAGCTGGAAAGGCCACAGAAGTACCTCACAAAGAGATTACTGGCCTCAAAAAAATGCCCTACACTGACCGCCTCAAAAAACTCCATCTTTACTCCATAGCATATTGCCTACTCCAAGGTGATCTTTGCCTAACATATAAAGCTATGTCAAACCCAGAGCTGTTGGACATGCTACACCTAAATAAATCCCAATCCCTCCGAGCTACACGCTCTAGGGACCTAAACCTTGTCACCACAATAAACAGTGCACGCTGGAGGTATAGATTCCTGTCCCAGAGACTTCCTATACTCCGGAACAAGCTACCCATCTATGTCAAGCAAAGTTCTTCATTAGCACTCTTCAAGAAAAATCTTGATGAGTGGATGGGAAATAGGAAATACACCCCGGGGATCACTTCTGTGTCTCTGCTGGACGGTGGCACAGGAAAATAACTTTCTTGGGTGGCGTAAGCTATGGAACCTTGCTGGCTAGGCTTACGTAGGCCCTTGGGCCGATAGCCTAGTACCTACGTATGAACCTATATAGATATATATATATATATATATATATATATATATATATATATATATATATATACACATATGTATATATACGTATATGTATATAAAGATATACATATACGTATATATATATGTATATATATATATATATATATATATATATATATATATATATATATATATATATATATATATATATATATATATATATATATGTATATATATACACACACATACTATGTGTACAGATATGCCTAGTTATGTTGCTATATATGTAGATATCTATAATTATATGCGCGTACATATCTATTCTGATATACCTACTACTGTCAATATATATATAGGTTCATAGGTAAGTACTGGGCTATCTGCCCAAGGGCATTTATAAGCCTAGCCAGAGTGTATTGGCTTTCGCCACCCCCTTTGATTAGTTTCCTATGCCTCTGACCAGCAGAGCCATTACTTCCCTGCATCTCTGTCCAGCAGAGCCACTGCAATGATCTCCAGGGTAAATTTTCTGTTTCCCATCCACCCATCAAGGTTTCTCTTGAAGAGTGCTAGTGAGGGGCTCTGCCTGATGTATATTGGAATCTTGTTCCAAAGCATGGGGAGTCTCTGGGTTAGGAATCTTTCCCTCCAGCACGTCCTATTTATCATTGTGGTAAGTTTTATATTCCTAGAGTGTGTGGTTCTAAGAGATTTGTTTTTTTTTTTAGGTGGAACATACCCATCAATTCTGGGTTGGACATGGCCTTGTATGTCAAGCAGAAATCATCTCTGAGTAAGCGGCATGCAACCGAGTACAGCTGGATTTTTTTTAGTCGGGCTGCATAGGTCATCTGTTTGAGGCCAGTAATCCTCTTGGTGAGGTACTTTTGTGGTCTTTCCAGCTGTTGCAGGTGTCTTGTAAGGTACATCCCAAATGGGACATTGTATTCAATAATGGGTCTAATAAGTGATGAGTAGAGAGGCACAATAACCTCCTTTGTTCTGGATGTGAACACTTTTGAGATTAGGTGGGCCACATAGAAGGATTTTCTAACCACCTTGGCAATATGATTATCAAATGAGAGACTGCTATATACTTGGTTCCCAGATCCCTTATTACTTTTTCTGTATTTAGGGAACTACTACCTATGTGGTAGTTCGTGGGTACTTTGTTTTTTCCAAAGGGGATGACTATGCACTTTTGGGCATTCAGCTTGAGGCCATGATTTTGACACCAGGTATCCATCTCAGTGAGACCCTTTTGGAGTGTGTCTGTATCAGCCGTAGAATCAATTATGGCCCCTAGTTTACAATCATCTGTAAACTTGGCCAGCCAAAGTCCTCTTGTGCTTAACCGTACCTTTGAGAAGTATATACTGAATAGGAGGGGTCCTAGCACTGAGCCATGGGGGACGCCACTTGTAACCGGTTTAGAGTCGGACCTAGAGTCTGCAACTCTCACCGTGTGGGTTATGTCCATGAGCCAATTTGAAACCCATCTCGTGATGTAGGGGTTAATCTTCAGGTTGGTGAGTTTATCTATAATACCAGAATGGGGAATGGTGTCGAAAGCTTTTGCGAGGTCTAGGTAGGCTGTGTGGACTGTCTTACCCTCATCAAATGCCTTGGTAACTGTCTCAAAGAAGTCCACCAGGTTTAAGAGGCATGATCTGCCCTTAACAAACCCAAACTGGGTGGGTTCCAAAGATTGGAGGTTCCCAATGTCTCTGTTAATGAGTTCCATGATGATGTACTACATAACCTTGCAGATCAGGCTAGTCAGGCTTATAGGGCGGTAGTCCTGGGGTCCATTGTGGTGCCACCTTTGTGGAGTGGGATAACTGTTGCTGTGTGCCACTCTGTGGGTATGTAGCCTGTAGAGAGGCTGAGTTTGAACAGTGTGTTTAGGTGAGGGGTTAGTTCATCTTGGAGCGCTTGTAAGACACAGCCTGGGACACCATCCGGTCCCATTGAGGCTGTGTTTTTGGCTTTGATTAGGGCTGTTTTAACCTGTGTTGCTGGGGCCTTACATTCTTCTGGTATGGTTATGGGCTCTTTAGGGGGTGAGAGGGGTGTAAAGTTTGCACTGAACCTGCCTGCCAAAATGTTGGAAATATCAATCGGTTCAGTATATTTTGTGCCATTCTGCACCAACTCAGAGCATATTTGAGAGTTTCCACTTAGGTTCTTGACGTAACTAAAGAATGCTTTGTGGTTATCTTTGGAGTCCTTGGCAATTTTTCTTTTGAAGCTAGCCTTGGATGATTTAATGAGAGATCGTAGTTTCTTGCTAATACTGGTCAGGGTTGTCTTAGCTTCTAGGGATTTTGCTCTTATCTGTACTAGTTTCCTCCTTCTATTGTAGAGCCTGTTTATAGCAGGGGTCCACCAGATTGGTTTCCTTTTCTTGGAGGAGTGAGTCTTGGTTTTACCTGGGATAACATGATCCATGCATTCCTGCAGATGATCATAGAGTGCCTTTGTATACGTTTTAGCAGCTTGGACAGCATTGTCCATTGGCGTGGGGGCTGTGAAGCTTTCCACCTCGATCTTAAGCAATGTGAAGTTTGCTTTTAAAAAGTTTTTCACATTGGTTTCCTTGATTGGGGTTGGGGGCAGAATGTGAATATCAAGAGTGATTAGTTTATGGTCTGATCTAACCAGCAATGGGTTGACATCAGGTGTGGAACACCAGTCGCCAATGTTGGTGATGACCAGGTCCAATATGTTGTTCCCTCTGGTGGGGGTGTTGACCAGTTGATCCAGGGTGTTTGAGTTTATAAATTCTCGGAAGCACTGGACAAGGGAGTTAGTACTTGAGTAGTTCTCCCAGTTAATGTTTGGGTAGTTGAAATCACCCAGTATTAGGGTGTTTGGTAGGACCTTCATATTTCCCAGTGTCTCCAGAAATGTGGAATGGGGGTCCTGGGTCATGATGGGAGATCTGTAGCAAGCTACAATTTGGATTGCAGTTTTGCCCATTGTTAGTTGCACTTGGATGAGCTCTGATGCATCACTAACCTGGAGGTGTGAGTATCCTTAATGAATATGGATACACTCCTGCCTTTTGTATTTTGGTCCGGGTTCTGTGGCCAAAAGGTATGGTATGAGTTATAGCCTGGTAGTGCTGGGGTGCTCTCTGAAGCCTTAAACCAGGTTTCTGTTACTGCATAGATATCAATGTTCTACATACTGAGGAGTGCCTCGAGTGTGTGCATTTTGAGGTTTAGACTTCTAGCGTTAAGTAGCATTATCCTCAGTTTTTGGTTACTTGTGCTATTTACGGTGGTGGGTTTGTCTTTTGAGCATTGCCTAAAAAAGGCACTATGGGGGCAGCAAGAAACTTTGCCAGTATTCAAAAGCTTAGGGTTGACAGGTGCAAGCCATCTCTTGCAAAGCAACGTGGCTTGTCGAGCATGTCATCCCAGGCAGACAGATAATGCGTCCCCTTTGAATGACACCAGAAACGTAGCCAATTGTTGAAGTTGATCATATTTTCTTTATACGGTGGCATCATTCTTGGTGAGGGCAGGATGCTACTCAGGGACAAGGTCATACCTGCCTGGGCTACATGATCAGAGGGCTCTTCCATGTCTCTTTTCATGTAGTCCAGGGAGGTATGTCTCAGGTCTTTCACACCAACATGTACAATGACAGAGTCGTATTTGTACTTGTTCTGGAGTGACCTGAGTGCTTGTGTTATGTGGCGGATTCTGGTGCCTGACAGGCAGCTAACTGTAGCCTTCTTCTTGTCCAGCCTAGTTAGTGGGACATCAGTGTGCCTGACTATAGAGTCGCCTATCACTAGTCTGTTGGGTATGTTATTTGGCGTTAAGGGCTATGATTGCATGGCACAATGATTATGTGAAGTATGTGTTTCATGGTTGGTGATGGGTTGTGGGGGTTGCTTAGATGTCTGCTTTGGAGGTCTCTGTTGCTTTTGCAGATTTTTATTTAGAGTCTCCGAGTATGTTTTTGTGTATTTATGTGTGTTATTTGTCTGTGTTGGTTTGTTGGGCCTATGTGAGACTGGTGGTGTGTTGCAAGTATTACCCTTCTCTTTTTGACAGTCAATTACAGTCTGGGGGTGAGAGAGCTTTGCCTGCACTCTGGCTGTATAATTGCATCTCTCGCATATATTAGTGTTTGGTGGTAGGAGGAGAGGGTTGTCTGTGTACATAAGGCAGCTGTAACATTGCCTCAAAATGCCCAGATTCACCAGTTGGACTGGAGAGTACGCCAGTAACTGCCCTTTGGACATGCCTGAATAGGTAGAGTGAGCTGTTTTTCTGATTGACTGGTGGGGATGAATAGATAGCCTTGTCCTTCAGGACAGTATAAGGGGGCTTGTGCTAGGGGTATTTAGTGAGTTTTAAGCAAGTGCTGGGCTGTAAAATGAATGGTTTGAGTGCTAAAGTTGAAGGTTTGTCTAGTTCCAAAGGAAAAACTGAAGAGTAGACTTGGTGGCGTCGGGAAAAGTTTAACCCTAGCTGACAGGCGCTGCCCAGCATGCAAAACCTCGCAAATACTTTTTTTTTATATCAGAAAGATTAAAGAGATAGAAATTAGCCCAAAATGCCCAATAAAACTACAGTTTCTGGGCAGAAACCACTCTACCAAGAGCAGGTAGGCTGTTCAGAGCTCCTCACTCTCAATGGTGAACAAAGAAACTTCTTTTTTGCCAAAGTAAGGTATGGCTAACACAGAAGCTTAAACACAGTCCAGGTATCAGCAGGTATCTGAAACTGGAATTTTCAAGCTTAGTAAGGCAGGAAAATAGCAAGATTTTTTTTTTTTTTTGTTTTTTTTCAAGAAAACTGTAGAAACAAATGCAAAAACACTTTTATAATGCAGTAATGACTGTCACACTTGAGTGGGAAACCATTAACAGTTAACAATACAATTTACAACAAAAAATGAATTTTAAAGTGCAGGCACAAATAAATGCATTTTCAGTCTAAAATGAGCGTTCTGAAAAGCAATAAATGCCAGAAACGAGTGTTTAGGCAGAAATAGCAATAAGCAAAAAGAAAAACCAAAAAATGGTACTTAAACACAACAAAGACTCTCCTTTTGTTTTTCTGGAATTGTAGGCCTCTGCAGGACACTTGGGCAGGATCTTCTGAGCTTACACAAACACAAAAACTGCACAAATGCAGTTTTTATATCAGAAAGATTAAAGAGATAGAAATTAGCCTAAAATGGCCAATAAAACTACAGTTTCTGGGCAGAAACCTCTCCTCCAAGGGGAGGTAGGCTGTTCAGAGCTCCCCACTCTCATTGGTAAACAAAGATACTTCCTTTTTGCCCAAGTAAGGTATGGCAAACAAAGAAGCTTAAACACAGTCCAGGAATCAGCAGGTATCTGAAACTGGAATTATCTAGCTTAGTAAGGTGGGAAAATAGCAAGAGTGTTTTGTTTGTTTTCAAGAAATCATTAGAAACCAATGCAAAAACACTTTTATAGTGCAGTAATAACTGTCACACTTGAGTGGGAAGCCAGTAACATTTAAAAACACAATTTGTGGTGGTGCTGTGGTAGCATTGTCGTCTCATAGCAAGATGTTGTCCCATTCAATTCTCAGCTAGAGCGTCTTCTGTGTGGAGGCATACGTGAATGGGGCGTGCCTTCGTTGAAGGTTGTGCGTCAGGGCTGGTAACCCGGTACATAAAAATCCACTACCAATCATTAGCAGACCGGAGTTCCGCTGTGGCGACCCCTAACTGGGAAAAGCTGAAAGATACAAACAAACAGCAAAAAAATAATTTTAAAGTGCAGGCACAAATAAATACAATTTCAGTGTAAAATGAGCATTTTGAGAAGCAATAAACACCAGAAATGAGTGTTTAGGCGGAAATAGCAATAATGATCAAGAAAAACCAAGAAAATGGTACTTAAACACTTCAAAGTCTCTCCTTGTGTCTCTGTGGTGTTGCAGGTCTATGCAGGACACCTAGGCAGGATCTGCTGAGCTTATACAAACACAAAAGCCATGCAAATGCAGTTTTTAGATAAGAAAGATTAAAGAGATAGAAATTAGCCCAAATTGGCCATTAAAACTACAGTTTCTGGGCAGAAACCACTCCTCCAAGGACAGGTAGGCTGTTCAGAGATCCCCACTCTCACTGGTGGATAAAGCAACTTCCTTTTTGCCCAATTAAGGTATGGCCAACACATCAGCTTAAACACAGTCCAGGTGTCAGCAGGTATCTGAAACTGGACTTTTCTAGCTTGGTAATGTGGGAAAATAGCAAGATTGTTTTGTTTGTTTTTTTTGTTTTTGTTTTGTCAAGAAAACAGTAGAAACAAATGCAAAAACTCTTTTATAGTGCAGTAATGGCTGTCGAACTTGAGTGGGAAGCCAGTAACGGTTAAAAATACAATTCGGAACAAAAAACTCATTTTAAAGTGCAGGCACAAATAAATGCAATATCAATGTAAAATGGGCGTTCTGAGAAGCAAAACACACCAGAAACGAGCGTTTAGGCAGAAATAGCAATAAGCAACAAGAAAAATCAAATTAAATGGTACTTAAACACTACGAAGTCTCTCCTTTTGTCTCTCTGGCATTGTAGCTCTCTGCAGGACACCTGGCAAGGATCTTCTGAGCTTATACAAACACAAAAGCTGCACAAATGCAGTTTTTCAGAAAGATTAAATGCAGTTTTTCAGAAAGACTAAAGAGATGGTAATTAGCCCAAAAAGGCCAATAAAACTACAGTTTCTGGGCAGAAACAACTCCTCCAAGGGCTGGTAGGCTGTTCAGAGCTCCCCACTCTCACTGGTGAACAAAGAAACTCCCTTTTTGCCCAAGTAAGGTATGGCCAACACAGAAGCTTAAACACAGTCTAGGTATCAGCAGGTATCTGAAACTGGACTTTTCTAGCTAAGTAATGAGGAGAAATAGCAAGATTTGTTTTGTTGTTTTTGTTTTTTTTTCAAGAAAACAGTAGAAACAAATGCAGAAACACTTTTATAGCACAGTAATGGCTGTTGCACTTGAGTAGGAAGCCAGTAACATTTAAAAATACAATTTACAACAAAAAAATAATTTATAGCGGAGGCACAAATAAATACAATTTCAGTGTAAAGTGAGCGTTCTGAGAAGCAATAAACACCAGAAATGAGTGTTTAGACAGAAATAGCAATAAACAACAATAAAAACCAAGAAATGGTACTTAAACACTCCAGAGTCTCTTCTTTTGTCACTCTGGCATTGCAGGTCCCTGCAGGACACCTGGGCAGGATCAGCTGAGCTTATACAAACAGAAAAAAAGTGCAAATGTGGTTTTTATATCAGAAAGATTAAAGAGATAGAAATTAGCTCAAAATGGCCAATAAAACTACACTTTCTGGGCAGAAAACCACTCCTCCAAGGACAGGTAGGATGCTCTGAGCACTCCACTCTCACTGGTGAACAAAGAAACTTCCTTTATGCCCAAGTAAGGTATGGCCAACACAGAAGCTTAAACACACTCCAGGTATCAGCATGTATCTAAAATTGGACTTTTCTATCTTAGTAAGGCGGGGAAAATAGCAATTTTGTTTTTGTTTTTTTTTTCAAGAAAACAGAATCAAATGCAAAAACACTTTTATAGTGCAGTAATAACTGTCACACTTGAGTGGGAAGCCAGTAACAGTTAAAAATACAATTTACAACAAAAAATGAATTTTAAAGTGCAGGCACAAATAAATGCAATTTCAGTGTAAAATGAGAATTTTGAGAAGCAATAAACACCAGAAATGAGTGTTTAGGCAGAAGTAGCAATAACCAACAAGAAAAACCAAGAAAATGGTACTTAAACATTCCAAAGTCTCTCCTTTTGTCTCTGTAGTGTTGCAGGTCTATGCAGGACACCTGGGCAGGATCTGCTGAGCTTATACAAACACAAAAGCCATGCAAATGGAGTTTTTAGATCAGAAAGATTATAGAGATAGAAATTAGCCCAAATTGGCCAATAAAACTACAGTTTCTGGGAAGAAACCACTCCTCCAAGGGCAGGAATGCTGTTCAGAGCTCCACATTCTCACTGGTGAACAAAGAAACTTTATTTATTTATTTTTATTTATTTATTTTACATTTGTTAACCAGGAGAGTCCGACTGGATACATGTCCATTTTCAGCGGAGGCCTGGGGAGGAAAGCTCCAGGTACATAACAGACATATGAACATTGTTAATGCAAAAAAAAGGAAGATAGTTGAGTTCTAAATACATTATAAAGATACATCACATCTTGGGAAACAAATAACAGCAGCATATAAAAAAAAAAGCATAGGTCAGTTACAAAGGTGAGGCGCCTTGTTAAAAACCGATTAAGGATAGTGAGGTAAGAGAAGGGTAAATGATAGTGGTTAATCAGGTTTGGAACAGGGACATTGCCAAAGAGTATTGAGATGGGGTTTAAGCTTTTTTTTTTAATTGTAGGAGTGAAGGTTCTGAGGTGAGCATGGTCTGAAACTTCCTTTTTTCCCCAAGTAAGGTATGGCCAAAACAGAAGCTTAAACACAGTCCATGTATAACCAGGTATCTGAACCTGGAATTATCTAGCTTAGTAAGGCGGGAAAATAGCAAGAGTGTTTTGTTTGTTTTTTTTCAAGAAATCATTAGAAACCAATGCAAAAACACTTTTATAGTGCAGTAATGGCTGTCACACTTGAGTGGGAAGACAGTAACAGTTAAAAACAACATTTACAACAAAAAATGAATTTTAAAGTGCAGGCAGAAATAAATGCAATTTCAGTGTAAAATGAGCATTCAGAGAAGCAATAAATGCCAGAAACAAGTGTTTAGGTGGAAATAGCAATAAGCAGCAAGAAAAACCAAAAACAGTGTACTTAAACTCTACAGAGTCTCTCCTTTTGTCTATCTGGCATTGTAGGTCTCTGCAGGACACCTGGGTAGCATCTGCTGAGCTTATACAAACACAAAAGATGTGCAAATGAATTTTTTATATCAGAAAGATTAGAGAGATAGAAATTAGCCCAAAATGGCCAATAAAACTATAGTTTCTGGGTAGAAACCACTCCTCCAAGGACAGGTATGCTGTTCTGAGCTCCCCACTCTCACTGATGAACAAAGCAACTTCCTTTTTGCCCAAGTATGGTATGGCCAACACAGACGCTTAAACACAGTCGAGGTGTCAGCAGGTATCTGAAACTGGACTTTTCTAGCTTAGTAATGTGGGAAAATAGCAAGATTGTTTTGTTTGTTTGTTTTTTGTTTTGTTTTTTCAAGAAAACAGTAGAAACAAATGCAAAAACCCTTTTATAGTGCAGTAATGGCTGTCGAACTTGAGTGGGAAGCCAGTAACAGTTAAAAATACAATTTGCAACAAAAAACAAATTTTAAAATGCAGGCACAAATAAATGCGATTTCAGTGTAAAATGGGCATTCTGAGAAGCAATAAACACCAGAAATGAGTGTTTATGTGGAAATAGCAATAAGCAACAACAAAAACAAAAAAAAAATGGTACTTAACCACTACAACATCTCTCCATTTGTCCCTCTGGCATTGCAGGTCCCTGCAAGACACCTGGGCAGGATATGATGAGCTTACACAAACACAGGAACCGCGCAAATGTGGTTTTTATATCAGAAAGATTAAAGAGATACAAATTACCCCAAAATGGCCAATAAAACTCGAGTTTCTGGGGAGAAACCACTCCTCCAAGGGCAGGTAGGCTGTTCAGAGCTCCCCACTCTCACTGGTGAACAAAGAAACTTCCTTTTTGCCCAAGTAAGGTATGGCCAATACAGAAGCTTAAATACAGTGCCGGTATCAGCAGGTATCTGAAACTGGACTTTTCTAGCTTAGTAAGGTGGGAAAATAGCAAAATTAATTTTTTTTTTTTTTTTTTTTTTACAAGAAAACAGTAGAAATAAATGCAAAAACACTTTTATAGTGCAGTAATGGCTGCCGCACTTGACTGGGAAGACAGTAACAGTTAAAAATACAGTTTACAAAAAAAATGAATTTTAAAGTGCAGGCACAAATAAATGCAATTTCAGTGTAACATGGGCATTCTGAGAAGCAATAAGAACCAAAAACAAGTGTTTAGGTGGAAATAGCAATAAGCAACAAGAAAAAACAACAAAATGGCACTTAAACACTCCAAAGTCTGTTCTTTTGTCTCTCTGGCATTGTAGGTGTCTGCAGGACACCTGGGCAGGATCTGCTGAGCTTATACAAACACATAAAATATGCAAATGCGGTTTTTATATCAGAAAGATTAAAGAGATAAAAATTAGCCCAAAATTGCCAATACAATTACAGTTTCTGGGCATAACCCACTCCTCCAAGGGCAGGTATTCTGTTCAGAGCTCCCCACTCTCAATGGTGAACAAAGAAACTTCCGTTTTGCCCAAGTAAGGTATGGCCAACACAGAAGCTTAAACACAATCCTGGTATCAGCAGGTATCTGAAACTGGACTTTTCTAGATTAGTAAGGCGGAAAAATAGCATGATTGCTTTGTTTGTTTTTTTCAAGAAAACAGTAGAAATAAATGCAAAAACACTTTTATAGTGCAGTAATGGCTGTCACACTTGAGTGGGAAGCCAATAACAGTTAAAAAACAATTTGCAATAAAAAACGAATTTTAAAGTGCAGGCACAAATAAATGCAATTTCAGTGTAAAATGAGCATTCTGAGAAGTAAAAAACCCAAATAAACAAGCGTTATGATGGAAATTGAAATACACAACAACAAAAAACAAAACAAAATGTTACTTAAACACTACAAAGTCTCTCCTTTTGTCTCTCTGGCATTGTAGGTCTCTGCAGGACACCTGGGCAGGATCTGTCAAGCTTATACGAATACAAAAACTGCGCTTTTTTTTTATATCAGAAAGATTGAATAGAGACAAATTATCCCAAAATGGCCAATAAAACTACAGTTTCTGGGCAGAAACCACTCCTCCAAGGACAGGTAGGCTTTTCAGAGCTCCCAACTCTCACTGGTGAACAAAGCAACTTCCTTTTTGCCCAAGTAAGGTGTGGCCAACACAGAAGCTTAAACACACTCCAGATGTCAGCAGGTATCTGAAACTGGACTTTTCTAGCTTAGTAATGTGGGATAATAGCAAGATTGTTTTGTTTGTTTTTTTTTTTGTTTTGTTTTTTTTTTTTAAGAAAACAGTAGAAACAATTGCAAAAACTCTTTTATAGTGCAGTAATGGCTGTCGAACTTGAGTGGGAAGCCAGTAACATTTAAAAATACAATTTGTGGTGGTGCTGCGGTAGCATTGTCATCTCATAGCAAGACCTTGTCCCGTTCAATTCTCAGCTAGAGCGTCTTCTGTGTGGAGACATATGTGAATGGGGCATGCCTTCGTTGAAGGTTGTGCATCAGGGCTGGTAACCCGGTACATAAAAATCCACTACCAATCATTGGCAGACTGGAGTTCCGCTGTGGCGACCCCTAACCGGGAAAAGCCGAAAGATACAAACAAACAACAAAAAATGAATTTGAAAGTGCAGGCACAAATAAATACAATTTCAGTGTAAAATGAGCATTTTGAGAAGAAATAAACACCAGAAATGAGTGTTTAGGCGGAAATAGCAATAACGATCTAGAAAAACCAAAAAAAAAATGGTACTTAAACACTCCAAAAGTCTCTCCTTTTGTCTCTGTGGTGTTGCAGGTGTATGCAGGACACCTGGGCAGGATCTGCTGAGCTTATACAAACACAAAAGCCACGCAAATGCAGTTTTTAGATCAGAAAGATTAAAGAGATAGAAATTAGCCCAAATTGGCCAATAAAACTACAGTTTCTGGGCATAAACCACTTTTCCAAGGGCCGGTATGCTGTTCAGAGCTCCCCACTCTCACTGGGGAACAAAGTAACTTCCTTTTTTCCCAAGTAAGGTATGGCCAAAACAAAAGTTTAAACACAGTCCATGTATCAGCAGATATCTGAACCTGGAATTATCTAGCTTAGTAAGGCAGGAAAATAGCAAGAGTGTTTTGTTTTTTTTTGTTTTTTTTTCAAGAAATCTTTAGAAACCAATGCAAAAACACTTTTATAGTGCAGTAATGGCTGTCACACTTGAGTGGGAAGACAGTAACAGTTAAAAATATAAGTTGCAACAAAAAACAAATTTTAAATTTTAAATTAAAAACAACATTTACAACAAAAAATGAATATTAAAGGGCATTTACAAATAAAAGCAATTTCAGTGTAAAATGAGCATTCTGAGAAGCAATAAATGCCAGAAACAAGCGTTTAGATGGAAATAGGAATAAGCAACAAGAAAAAACAAAAAAGGTGTACTTAAACTCTACAAAGTCTCTCCTTTTGTCTCTCTGACATTGTAGGTCTCTGCAGGACACCTGGGTAACATCTGCTGATCTTATACAAACACAAAAGACGTGCAAATGCGGTTTTATATCAGAAAGATTAGAGAGATAGAAATTAGCCCAAAATGGCCAATAAAACTACATTTTCTGGTCAGAAACCACTCCTCCAAGGACAGGTAGGCTGTTCAGAGTTCCCAACTCTCACTGGTGAACAAAGCAACTTCCTTTTTGCCCAAGTAAGGTATGACCAACACAGAAGCTTAAACACACTTCAGGTGTCAGCAGGTATCTGAAACTGGACTTTTCTAGCTTAGTAATGTGGGAAAATAGCAAGATTGTTTTGTTTGTTTTTTTTTTTCAAGAAAACAGTAGAAACAATTGCAAAAACTCTTTTATAGTGCAGTAATGGCTATTGAACTTGAGTGGGAAGCCAGTAACAGTTAAAAATATAAGTTGCAACAAAAAACAAATTTTAAAGTGCAGGCACAACTAAATGAAATTTCAGTGTAAAACGGGCGTTGTGAGGAGCAAAAAGTACCAGAAACGAGCGTTTAGGTGGAAATAGCAATAAGCAACAAGAAAAATCAAATTAAATGGTAGTTAAGCACTACAAAGTCTCTCCTTTTCTCTCTCTGCCATTGGAGGTCTCTGCAGGACACCTGGTCAGGATCTTCAGAGCTTATAAAAAGACAAAAGCCGCACAAATGCAGTTTTTCAGAAAGATTAAATGCAGTTTTTCAGAAAGATTAAAGAGATAGAAATTAGCCCAAAAAGGCCAACAAAACTACAGTTTCTCGGCAGAAACCTTTCCTCCAAGGGCTGGTAGGCTGTTATGAGCTCCCCACTCTCACTGGTGAACAAAGAGACTTCCTTTTTGCCCAAGTAAGTTATGGCCAACACAGAAGCTTAAACACAGTCCAGATATCAGCAGGTATCTGAAAATGGACTTTTCTAGCTTAGTATGGTGGGGAAAATAGCAAGATTTTTTTTTTTTGATTTTTTTTTTTCAAGAAAACAGTAGAAACAAATGCAAAAACACTTTTACAGTGCAGTAATAACTGTCGCACTTGAGTGGGAAGCCAGTAACATTTAAAAATACAATTTGTGGTGGTGCTGCGGTAGCATTGTCGCCTCATAGCAAGACCTTGTCCCGTTCAATTCGCAGCTAGAGCGTCTTCTGTGTGGAGACATATGTGAATGGGGCATGCCATCGTGGAAGGTTGTGCATCAGGGCTAGTAACCCGGTACATAAAAATCCACTACCAATCATTGGCGGACTGGAGTTCCGCTGTGGCAACCCCTAACCGGGAAAAGCTGAAAGATACAAACAAACAACAAAAAATGAATTTTAAAGTGCAGGCACAAATAAATACAATTTCAGTGTAAAAGGAGCATTTTGAGAAGAAATAAACACCAGAAACGAGTGTTTAGGTGGAAATAGCAATAACGATCAAGAAAAACCAAGAAAATGGTACTTAAACACTCCAAAGTCTCTCCTTTAGTCTCTCTGGCATTGTAGGTCTCTGCAGGACACCTGGGTAACATCTGCTGATCTTATACAAACACAAAAGACGTGCAAATGCGGTTTTTATATCAGAAAGATTAGAGAGATAGAAATTAGCCCAAAATGGCCAATAAAACTACAGTTTCTGGGCAGAAACCATGCCTCCAAGGACAGGTAGGCTGTTCAGAGTTCCCATCTCTCACTGGTGAACAAAGCAACTTCCTTTTTTCCAAGTAAGGTATGGCCAACACAGAAGCTTAAACACACTCCAGGTGTCAGCAGGTATCTGAAACTGGACTTTTCTAGCTTAGTAATGTGGGAAAATAGCAAGATTGTTTTGTTTGTTTTTTTGTTTTTTTTTCCAAGAAAACAGTAGAAACAATTGCAAAAACTCTTTTATAGTGCAGTAATGGCTGTCGAACTTGAGTGGGAAGCCAGTAACAGTTAAAAATACAATTTGCAACAAAAAACAAATTTCAAAGTGCAGGCACAAATAAATGCAATTTCAGTGTAAAACGGGCGTTCTGAGAAGCAAAAAGCACCAGAAACGAGCTTTTAGGTGGAAATAGCAATAAGCAACAAGAAAAATCAAATTAAATGGTACTTAAACACTACAAAGTCTCTCCTTTTCTCTCTCTGGCATTGGAGGTCTCTGCAGGACACCAGGCCAGGATCTTCTGAGTTTATAAAAACACAAAAGCCGCAAAAATGCAGTTTTTCAGAAAGATTAAATGCAGTTTTTCAGAAAGATTAAAGCAATAGAAATTAGCCCAAAAAAGGCCAACAAAACTACAGTTTCTGGGCAGAAACCTCTTCTCCAAGGGCTGGTAGGCTGTTCTGAGCTCCCCACTCTCACTGGTGAACAAAGAAACTTCCTTTTTGCCCAAGTAAGGTATGGCCAACACAGAAGCTTAAACACAGTCCAGATATCAGCAGGTATCTGAAACTGGACTTTTCTAGCTTAGTAAGGCGGGGAAAATAGCAAGATTTTTTTTTTTTTTTGATTTTTTTTTTTTCAAGAAAACAGTAGAAACAAATGCAAAAACACTTTTACAGTGCAGTAATAACTGTCGCACTTGAGTGGGAAGCCAGTAACATTTAAAAATACAATTTGTGGTGGTGCTACGGTAGCGTTGTCGCCTCATAGCAAGACCTTGTCCCGTTCAATTCTCAGCTAGAGCGTCTTCTGTGTGGAGACACACATGAATGGGGCGTGCCTTAGTTGAAGGTTGTGCATTAGGGCTGGTAACCTGGTACGTAAAAATCCACTACCAATCATTAGCGGACTGGAGTTCCGCTGTGGCGACCCCTAACCAGGAAAAGCCGAAAGATACAAACAAACAACAAAAAATGAACTTGAAAGTGCAGGCACAAATAAATACAATTTCAGTGTAAAATGAACATTTTGAGAAGCAATAAACACCAGAAATGAGTGTTTAGGCGGAAATAGCAATAACGATCAAGAAAAACCAAGAAAAAATTGTACTTAAACACTCCAAAGTCTCTCCTTTTGTCTCTGTGGTGTTGCAGATCTATGCAGGACACCTGGGCAGGATCTGCTGAGCTTATACAAACACAAAAGCCACGCAAATGCAGTTTTTAGATCAGAAAGATTAAAGAGATAGAAATTAACCCAAATTGGCCAATAAAACTACAGTTTCTGGGCAGAAACCACTTTTCCAAGGGCATGTATGCTGTTCAGAGCTCCCTACTCTCACTGGGGAACAAAGAAACTTCCTTTTTTCCCCAAGTAAGGTATGGCCAAAACAAAAGCTTAAACACAGTCCATGTATCAGCAGGTATCTGAACCTGGAATTATCTAGCTTAGTAAGGCGGGAAAATAGCAAGAGTGTTTTTTTTTTTTTTTTTTTTTTGTTTTTTTTTTCAAGAAATCATTAGAAACCAATGCAAAAACACTTTTGTAGTGCAGTAATGGCTGTCACACTTGAGTGGGAGGACAGTAACAGTTAAAAACAACATTTAGAACAAAAAATGAATGTTAAAGTGCATTTACAAATAAAAGCAATTTCAGTGTAAAATGAGCATTCTGAGAAGCAATAAATGCCAGAAACAAGCGTTTAGGTGGAAATAGGAATACGCAACAAGAAAAACCAAAAAAGGTGTACTTAAACTCTACAAAGTCTCTCCTTTTGTCTCTCTGGCATTGTAGGTCTCTGCAGGACACCTGGGTAACATCTGCTGATCTTATACAAACTCAAAAGACGTGCAAATGCATTTTTTATATCAGAAAGATTAGAGAGATAGATTTTATAGTGCAGTAATGGCTGTCAAACTTGAGTGGGAAGCCAGTAACAGTTAAAAATACAATTTGCAACAAAAAACAAATTTTAAAGTGCAGGCACAAATAAATGCAATTTCAATGTAAAACGGGCGTTCTGAGAAGCAAAAAGCACCAGAAACAAGCGTTTAGGTGGAAATAGCAATAAGCAACAAGAAAAATCAAATTAAATGGTACTTAAACACTACAAAGTCTCTCCTTTTCTCTATCGGGCATTGGAGGTCTCTGCAGGACACCTGGCCAGGATCTTCTGAGCTTACAAAAACACAAAAGCTGCACAAATGCAGTTTTCAGAAAGATTAAATGCAGTTTTTCAGAAAGATTAAAGAGATAGAAATTAGCACAAAAAAGGCCAACAAAACTACAGTTTCTTGGCAGAAACCTCTCCTCCAAGGGCTGGTAGGCTGTTCTGAGCTCCCCACTCTCACTGGTGAACAAAGAAACTTCCTTTTTGCCCAAGTAAGGTATGGCCAACACAGAAGCTTAAACACAGTCCAGATATCAGCAGGTATCTGAAACTGGACTTTTCTAGCTTAGTAAGGCGGGGAAAATAGCAAGATTTTTTTTTTATTATTTTTTTTTCAAGAAAACAGTAGAAACAAATGAAAAAACACTTTTACAGTGCAGTAATAACTGTCGCACTTGAGTGGGAAGCCAGTAACATTTAAAAAATACAATTTGTGGTGGTGCGGCGGTAGCGTTGTCACCTCATAGCAAGACGTTGTCCCATTCAATTCTCAGCTAGAGCGTCTTCTGTGTGGAGACATACGTGAATGGGGCATGCCTTTGTTGAAGGTTGTGCATCAGGGCTGGTAACCTGGTACGTAAAAATCCACTACCAATCATTAGCAGACTGGAGATCCACTGTGGCGACCCCTAACCGGGAAAAGCCAAAAGATACAAACAAACAACAAAAAATGAATTTGAATGTGCACGCACAAATAAATACAATTTCAGTGTAAAATGAACATTTTGAGAAGCAATAAACACCAGAAACGAGTGTTTAGGTGGAAATAGCAATAACAATCAAGAAAAACCAAAAAAATGGTACTTAAACACTCCAAAGTCTCTCCTTTTGTCTCTGTGGTGTTGCAGGTCTATGCAGGACACCTGGGCAGGATCTGCTGAGCTTATACAAACACAAAAGCCACACAAATGCAGTTTTTAGATCAGAAAGATTAAAGAGATAGAAATTAGCCCAAATTGGCCAATAAAACTACAGTTTCTGGGCAGAAACCACTTTTCCAAGGGCAGGTATGCTGTTCAGAGCTCCCCACTCTCAATGGGGAGCAAAGAAACTTCCTTTTTTCCCAAGTAAGGTATGGCCAAAACAAAAGCTTAAACACATCCATGTATAAGCAGGTATCTGAACCTGGAATTATCTAGCTTAGTAAGGCGGGAAAATAGCAAGAGTGTTTTGTTTTTTTTTTGTTTTTTGTTTTTTTTTTTTAAGAAATCATTAGAAACCAATGCAAAAACACTTTTATAGTGCAGTAATGGCTGTCACACTTGAGTGGGAAGACAATAACAGTTAAATACAACATTTATAACAAAAAATTAATTTTAAAGTACAGGCACGAATAAAAGCAATTTCAGTGCAAAATGAGCATTCTGAGAAGCAATAAATGCCAGAAACAAGCGTTTAGGTGGAAATAGGAATAAGCAACAAGAAAAAACAAAAAAGGTGTACTTAAACTCTACAAATTCTTTCCTTTTGTCTCTCTGGCATTGTAGGTCTCTGCAGGACACTTGGGTAACATCTGCTGAGCTTATACGATGGGCAGGATTCACAAAGCCTCTGTGTAAGAGTTATAACTCTTACACGGAGGCTGCAGTTAAACGGAGTGATGTCAGCATGCTTTGCATATTCATGAGAGCATGCTGAATTACACCTAAGGCTAACACAGTCCGTGTAAGACAGTAGGGGACGTGTCCGTAGGCCGAGCCCTGAAAGCAGACATGCCCCCAGAAGAGTAAAAGTGCCCAAAGTAAACACCCATGACAGAGTCCATGGAAATGTGAATAAACACAACACAACACGTGCCCCCACAGACTATGAACAGAAAATATATAAATGAACATGTTATAAATTTCTTTTAAATCGTAAAGATGTTTGCCCGTGAGTGCGCTCGTTTGCGCGGGCATGCCCGTAGCGCAGCTACAGTTAGCAGTCAGTGGGAAAGCAGATAAGAACTAAATATGCAAAGTAAGCCAAGAAGCAATAGCGTAGTGGTAGAGATGTCGGCTGAAGAGCAGGCAATCATGGTTCGAACCCCCACAACACCAATTTTTATTTTTAGCAAAATAAGCACGAAGCAAGTCCCTGACAAACATGTACACATATAAAATCACATTTTATGTAAAATGTAATGAAATAGTCCATTTATTTTGAAGAAATGTGAGGTAACAAAACAATAAAAAATGTCAGATGTGCCTATAGCTGAGCCACAGTTTAACAGGGTGAGTGCATCTGCCTGTAGGTGAGCAGTGGTTTACCTGGTGCAAAATGAGTGCCCGTAGCTGAGCAGTGGTTTAACAGGTGCATATTGAGTGCCAGTAGGTGAGCAGTGGTTTAACACGCTGAAGCTGTGTGACCCTAGCTGAGCTGAGCGTGATATGCGTGCTGACAGCCAAATGAGGCATAAGCCAGCGCACCCCGTTTGCGCGGAGCTGCACACCGCGCTAACAAGCTAACTGACAGGCAATGTTGAGCAAGCTGTAACAAAACTGTCTTTACACAGACACACCATCTAGCCTGTCTAGACACTCATAAAATATAAAAAGCAGTGGCCAGGTTCGAACCCAGGATACCACCCACCATAGTCAAGGTACTGAACCACTAAGCCACGACAGCTGCACTCAGAAATGCAGTAATAGCAAATATATAGGAATGAATAGAAAGTGGAGCATGACAAAGCAGGTTTTGTGAAGTGGATACAATTCCAAAATGGCCAATCACAGGTAAGTGCAGGACAAATGGCATATATAAGCCCCATAGGCAGGAATACACAGCATAAACGATTGCAGAACTGACTTGCAGCCAGAATGTCAGGTGTAGGTGAGGGTAGTTGCTTCCGAGCACAGAGGTGGGGTGTTGAGGAGTCCAGATACATGGTCTGGCTCCTAGTCCACAATCATGAGGCCCAACTCATGCAGGGCCAGGTCCTGTGGGGAGCATATAAGGCTGAGGCATGGGACCGGTTGGCTCATGATCTCACCAGTGCCACAGGGATTCCAAGGACTGGTGAGCAGGTCCTTCACCACCATGTGGACCTGAAGAGACGCAAGCAAGGCCAATTGAACCTTTGGATCCAGGAGGCCCGGCAAATGCCCAATGCCCCACTACTGAGTAAGTAACATTTAATTATGTATGTAAGAAATTAAATTAGCTGATATTATGGATGTGTATTCCAATATTACTTCATTTATATTACAGCTGCAGGTGTCCGTTCTGCGAACCGCAGAGCCTATGGCGATAGGCTGGTGTGGTTGCGCCACCAGGCAGGTCAGTAATCCACTCCCAGTGACTGTAAAGAAATATCAAAGTATGACAGTTAGCAAAAGAGTGCAGTGTAGTCACTAAGTAATAAAATGTGCAAGTAACAGTGTAAAAGTGTTTGCAAGTATTGCTTGATTACAAAAGTGTGTTGCAGTCTGTAATCCAAACAGAAAAATGAAAATGTCTCAAATAAAGTCTGAAATAAAGATGCCCCACCTGTAATATAATAGTGCATAACCTGCAGCAGGCTGAAAAGTACAGCTGCAGAAGATGAGCAAATCACATGTGTGAAATATATCCCTGTTGAAATACTGAAACATGACAGAAGTGAGACTGCTGGAAAGGATTGTAATAACTACAGGTAAAACATGTCAATAAAGCCTAGAAGTAATTACCATCCTAAATAGTAAAATGAAAACAAGTGAGAGGGTGTGAGAAAGAGTTATGAATCCACCAATAAAGTAGTAATAACCCCTGAATAAAGTATACTGCAGTCAGTACAGAATGAAATGAATGGGACAAGTAGAACCAAACTGGGAAATGTGTCCAAAGTGTTGCTGCAGCTGGAATGTGTATCCCAAAATCTGGATATGTTGCTCTCAGTCTACAATATGCAGATAGTATGATTGTCTGAAATATCAAACATCCACAGTTGTCTATAGCTATATAAAGCAAATGTAGCAGGATGATGTAGCTGAACAAAGCCAGATATGAACGTATATGAATAACAATAAAATGTATATTGATGTAGCAGTAACAGTCCTATCACCAAAGTGAAGTAGGTATCATATAGGAAACTGTAGTTAGAACAGTAGTGTGTATATATCTGTAGCTATTAGAAATGTACAGCATATATATTGGTATCCGAAGGTGTTAATAATATTTTCTTCACCCCACCCTATAACCACATATAATCCATTCCACGCGAAATTGGTATGTGCAATCACAATTAACACCCCTGGACATTTGTCCTGATGGGTCATAAATATTTGCATGTCCGTTGATGCATCTGCCCTGTTCATACATCCAAACCTGATGGCCTGTTGCCATCAATCAACCCTGCATGTTGTTGGACTGTGTATTGCTGTTCAAATTATGCATGTGTTATGCTCTCTGTTCAATGGTGTGAATATCTGGGTGTTTGGTTAATGGGAATACTAATGCATGCTGTTACAACTAATTGCGAATGGTATTGTATGTTACTAACCCAAACTGTCATGACATAATGCAAAACATAGAACGACAGGGAAGGCGGGTCCCAGCGGACCCACCTCTCCTACCTCAGCTGGCGAGTGCAGCTGGCACTGGTGCCCAGTCTGGACCCTCCTCCGGTGGCCCTGTGCCACCTGTGGGTGGAAGCGCTGCAGGGGATGGGGCCCTTCCCCCCTCGGCATGCGTGGCTGGAGGAGAACCACCACTCACCCTCCATAGCATCCGGACTGTGGTGCATAGGGAGATCTGGGACTCTGTTCTTGAGCCCCTACGCCAGCTTGAGGCACAGGTGGCACAACTTATGGGCATGCCTGTTGCCCGGCCTACACAGCCCCCAGCACAGCCCCGTCCTGGGCAGTGAAGGAACAGTGGCAACTGCCCATGGGTGGGGATATCAGTTCCACTGTTGCCATCTGTGGGTTCATGGGCTCTGGATATCCAAACCTCTGTCCCCGTCAATTGTGTAACCCCCCCACACGTGTCATACACCGCCCCTGTATGCGTCCTGTTTGTCTTCTTGTCTGTTGACCTACCCAACCTACCTCCCCAGCTCTACCGACTTCCTTCACCTGACATATTACTCTCACCTGAAAAAAAAAAAAAAAAAAAGGGCACTCTGTACCCACAAAAAAATTACGCCCCATACATAGCTGCCTATTCCGCACACGTCTGCTGGACACGGAAACTATCAATTACAATTGGCTGTACAACAAGTATTATTGTTGTCCTGACACCTCTCTCAGGGGTGGAAGGTTTCAAATGTCACACCAAATTACATACATATGCACAGCTGTTGCTGATGAAGAAATGGGCAGCTATGGGCCTTACCTACATCCCTCCTGAAAATCCCAAGCTTGTTTCCCTACTGTCTTACCCACTTTGTGACCCCTTTTTCACCACTTTTCTGTCTCCCCATTTTCATTTCTTTCAAAGAAAATAGCGTGGGTGTGCGCCAGAGTAAGTACTGTTAAGCGGTTGTAAGCGGGTGTGCACGTGTGTGTGCAGAGCTGAACGCCAGTGCGCATACGTGAGCTCCACGCAAACCAGCGCTAACCCAGTTACAACTGCTTAAAAGTGCCTTAGTCACTCTGATTGACAGGCCCTGTAGTCAGTTCAAAAGTAAAATAAAATCCCACTGTCAGTCCCGAACCCAAGACCGTGGAAACAGTAGTCTGCATGACCTACCACTAAGCCATGTCTCTTATACAAGAACATTGTGCTAAAATAAATATATCATGTAATAGTAGGAATGAATGTAAAGGGAATATAGGATGTGTAGTACACAAAGCATGTAATTTAGAATTACTGTCAAAACTAGTGGATTTCCATAATAGTAGTGTGTGAATAGAAACAGCCATGCTAGTTGGTAGCTAGCAGGTAATAATGTCAGTTAATGTACATATATAAATGTATGTATATTTACATATATATATATATATATATATATATATATATATATATATATATGTATATATAGTTGTAGGTGTCATTGTGCATACACACTTACTACAAGGAACAGGAGAGAGGAATGGAGAAATGTGAATCTACAACACAGCCTGAATAATGAGAGAGATACTAACCTTTACACTCACAGAACAGTGTCCACAGCATACCACCCTTACAATCTGAAAGGGCAACACCTATCTCACATACCCTTTTATAGCACTGTCCTGAAATCACAGTGAGAACTGCAATCAGTACACAACTGGCTGCATGCAATTAGCAAATGCTGGCTTACAATTGGTGCAGAGGCCATCATATGGACCTATGCAGATACCTACAAAAGCATAGTGTACTAACACTCCACACATACAATACGTTCATTGCACTGTCTGGAAGCAGACAGAGGGAGAGAGACAGACAGAGACAGAGACAGAGAGTGAGATAAAAAAAAAAATACACACGCTACACACTGAGTCTAAGCTGCCAGCAGTGACAGTAGCAAGCCGTGCCAGCAGCAGCAGGAAGCAGACGTAGTGGTAACGCAACCAGCTGCGACAAACACAGGTAATGTAAAGTAGCAGGTTAATAGTCTGCATACTGTGAACCCTCCAAATGTGTCATAGGTCTGTATCTATAGGTATGTCCATGTGATATGTTGTGTGTACGTAGTTCCACCAAAAGGGGATGACTATACATTACATGTCAGTCAGTGTTAGGCCATGATCCTGGCAGCAGTTGTCTGTGCGTTGCCCTCAGCAATGGCTGTAGTGACTGTTTTGAAAGGTCAGCCAGGTTCAAAAGGCAGGATCAGCCCATCACAAAGGCAAACTGGCCGGGAACAAGTGTCTGCAGGTACCCAATATCACTGTATATGCGTCCCATACTGAATAATTCCATAGCTTAGCAGACCAGGCTGGTTATGCTTATGATGTGGTAGTTCCCAGGGTCAGTAGAGGTGCCTCCTTAGTGGTGTGGGACCACTGTTGCTGTATGCCAGAGTCCAGGTACATATCCTGTAGTACGGCCAAGGTTAAATATCAGTCTTATATGCGGTTGTATGTCCTCTTGGAGTGCACGTAGCACACAACCAAGGATACCATCAGGTCACAGTGATGCTGTGTGTTCTGCTTTGCTGAGGGCGGCCCTCACCTGGACATGTGAGATGATAGGGAGGTTACATACAGCTGTGATAAGTATTTCAACTTGTGGGGGAGAAAAAGGGGGGGATAAGTGCACCGAACCTGTCTGCAAGAATGTTGCCAATATCTGTGTGTTCAGTGAATGTTAAGTAGGTGTGTATTAACTCAGAGCATATCTGAGGCATTTGGTCCATATGTGTAACATAACTGAAGAAGGCCTTGTGGTTATCTATAGTGTTTGTGGCCATTTCCCTCCCAGAGTAGGCCGTGGCCGTTCTTATGAGAGACCGTAGCGTATTACCAGTGCTGACCACAGATGCCTTCCCTTAATGTGAATCTGCTCCATCCTGCAGTAGCCTCCTGCTATTGTTATACAATCTGCCTCTGGCTGGGGTCCACCAGACAGGATGCCTAACATTTGTGCATAGGGTCTGGGTTAGAAATGTGTGTGCAAGTTCCATGCAATCTGTGGGATGTCCGTGGTAAGCATTCACAAAGGGGTCAGCAGTGTGGGTTGTGGCTTCCACTGGCCCAGTGGGCTGCATGGATACCATCTCAGTCCTAACAAGTGAATAACTGTCTAATCACATACATATCAAAGTAGTCTACTGTGCTGGTGGTGGTGGTGGGATATGTATATCCAGGCCGAGTAACTTGTGTCCACATCACACTAGTGGATGGCGTTCCACATACAGTACCTTGGTATGAACCCCCAGAGTGAGGTTGTGCATTGGACCTGTCGCAGTGTGCTGACCAATGGGGCATGCTACTATGTTGTATGGAATGTGGCAGGTATTGTTGCACAGGTGTTGGCTGAGCACTGATATCTGGCCATGTACTTGTGTATCCACCACGAGACACACACATGCAACATATGGGAGTAGTAGTATATCACTACACTTGAGTATCATGTATAGTATGTGTGCCATATATTGCTGACATAGTCTGCTGATATCCTGTTTGTGTTCTCTTCCAGGGAGATGGCGCGTCAGCGTAATCCCGCCTACTCTGCAGCAGAAGATGAGGAGATACACCAGAGCCTGGTGCGGGAGTATGACATACTGTTTTCCTGCACCAGCCAGAATCAGCAGGAGAGGGCTGCACTGTGGCAAGACCTTGTCCGTAGGGTAAATGACATTGGCACGCATAATAGGACATATGAGCAGGTACGACATCACTGCAGTGATTTAATCAGAAATGTCCATCAGAGTGCGTCGGATATCCACAGGCAACAGGTTGCCACAGGAGGTGGGGTGGCCACATATCCCCCCCTCACCAGACTGGAGGGGCTACTCCTAAGTGTTGTGGCTCCAGCCCCAGAACAGCAACAGCAATACACCTGCATCATGATGGAGGCTGGATCCACACAGCAGCACGACATGGAGCATGCAGGTAATATGCCATATGTACACTTGACTATTCTGTACACTGTTAATTTATGCATGTGTAAGGTGTGTCTGTGGTATGTAGCTGTCAACATAGTATGTAATTGTGCATGTGTGATACTGGCAATATCAGCAGCTGACGTGTGAAAGGCAACTGGTGTACTACTGCGCTGTATCATATGCAGTATCATAGGCACAGTTGTGCCCACTGACATTAATCTCCTCATTTCTGCAGGTCCCTCTGGGGTTACAGCAAGGCAGGCCATCCATGCTGGTGAGTGTGTTTAACAATACCTATAATAGTCCTGATAGTGCTAGTAACACTAGTGTAACTCAGTAGTGCTCTGTGTGTATACTGCGGGGTGTGCATGTGTGCATGTGTGCAGGTGTGCCTGTGTCCATGTGTGCATGTGTGCATGTGTGCCTGTGTCCACGTGTGCATGTGTGCATGTGTGCATGTGTGCCTGTGTCCACATGTGCATGTGTGCATGTGTGTCTGTGTCCACATGTGCATGTGTCCACGTGTGCATGTGTGCATGTGTACACGTGACCACGTGTGCATGTGTGCATGTGTGCATGTGTCCATGTGTGCATGTGTCCACGTGTGCATGTGTGCATGTGTCCACGTGTGCATGTGTGCATGTGTGCATGTGTGCCTGTGTGCATGTGTGCATGTGTGCCTGTGTGCATGTGTGCATGTGTCCACGTGTGCATGTCTGCATGTGTGCCTGTGTCCATGTGTGCATGTGTGCATGTGTCCATGTGTGCATGTGTGCATGTGTGCAAGTGTGCATAAGTGCATCACTGGTAACATTGTGTGGACACTGTAAACAGTGTTTCCTGTCTTCCTCTCACAGGTTCTGGTGCTGCTCTGGTGTCCTGCAGCAGGGAACCTGAATCTGGTGCCACAGGTACTGGTAATGATGATATCTGTGTAATGGTAAAGGAAGGTGTGTCAAGGTCCGCCATTGGTTAGCCAATTGACAGTACACAGCTGTCAACCCCATCATTGCGCACAGTCATCCTGCCAGTACATCCTTTGTCATCATTGTCCCTAGGTGATGGACAGGATACAGTGGGCATTGACCAGGGTAATGTGGTATCTGTGGCACATGCTTCCCCACAGAGCAGCCATGGGCAGGGTCCTGCGATGGTACCACACAGACAGTTGCCCATGGGTTCTCGTGGGAGCATCCATGGGCGTACTGCCTCTGGCAGACGTGCCCAAAGAGGTCTGTCAACCTCAGCTATGTTTCGGGCTGTCATGCAGGCACAGTCGCGTATGGAAAGGTACACCAGACAGGGTCTGAGGGAGCTGAGAGCATGTCACACAGCCATGACTGACAGTATGCGTGACATCGCGGATGCTATCCGTAATTTCACCGATGTCATAGACAGATGTTGTGGGGACATATTACAGCAGTTCCACAACCAAATGTCCATGAGCCAGGGCAATGGTGGGTGGTTGCGGTGTCGACATGGCAGTATGCCAGCAACAGCAGCAGCTGGCAATTGGCGCGGATGACAACAGGCCCGCGCACGCCCCCATAGTGCCAGCAGCAGCCCCAGCAATGCTGTGTCTGTGCTGTCATCGGAACACCCCAGGAGAGCACGTGCACATGGCTCTGGACAGTCCCAACAGGGACCTGTGTCCAGTCAACACACTCCCGCTTCTGATGACAGTACCCAGTCTGGCTTAGTACTGGATACGGTCCATAGCACCCCTGCCAGGCACAGGTACTGTGTCCATGCCCACAGACACTGATCTGTATGACCTGCCAGGTGCAGTCTGTGGCTGTCCACAAACCCCCTGTATATGGCAGCCATGAGGTGGAACTGTGTGCGTGCATGCACACATGCAAAATGTTAACACCTAGGGCTACCACATACACGAACACACTGCACCAACAGTGCCCCACCCTGTACTGCTGTCCCTCACCAACACACATACACACACATGTCAATTGGTGGTATCAATGGCAGACTCAGGCATACCTAATTCACACCCTGTGCGTATGATGACACTGTGCCACCTCCTGCAATCTCCAACATCATTGCGGGAACAGGTAAACACGTTGCTGATGCACAGGGTGACTACATAGAAGTGTATTAGTAGTATCATGTTGGTAACAGTACAGTGTGCTGATATGACTGTGTGTATATCCCAGCATGCCTGATGCAGTAACCGTATGACTGTCCTGAATTGTTATCTGCACCCATAGTACGTACCAAAGTGTTGTAACAGCTGCAGATTATTGCATGCCGGTGGTAAGGATGTCAACAGATAGCCACATACATGGGTAGCACAGGGGGGAAGCTAATGCAAGTAGTGATATGCAATGATGGACATGTACAGTAATGGTGTCAAGTTGTCCACAACGACTATGCAATGTGGATGTTTGCACATGTTGATATGTGTGCAGTACCAATGTAATCCAAAATCACAATTAACTATGACATAATATCAGTTCTACCTTGGGCATCTGTGCTGTGCATTCCTTGGTACATGTTGATAGTGCCTACATATTTGCACTGTTACTTACTGTTAGTGTTACCCCTTCTTTGTTGTACAATGAACTACTTCCAACCCTGCTTACTGTAGCTTTGTTTGCATGCATGTTCGCTTGGGGTTCCCTGGAACACTGCTTCCACCTGCAATGCAGAGTTACAGTGCTTCTGTGGACTCCTAGTGACATCTGCATAGTGTACAATACGTATGTCAAGTTTACACATGGCAGAACGTCATTGTCTGTCCTGTTCATATGTATGTTGCCTGTGACACATTACACATGTCTTACCTGGCATTTACCCACGTGTGCAGTCATATATGCCAGTGCTATGAAACAGTAGCAGTACACCCACACATACACACCTTCAGTATGTTGTTCCCCATTGGCCCTATGTGTTGGTACTCACCATGGCAATCACACTACTAGGGTAGCATGTGCAAAGGTAACCTGTGAATCACCTCTATGGTCCAGTTGTGGTTTATGTGAGTCATGTGGCAATGTCACAGCTGCCACATGTATGCAGTCAACCATCACCCTTGGCCAGGAACGTACAACACATGTGTGGGATGCCACCACATAGCCAATCTGGGGACTGAGCTCTCTGAACCCAGTAATGCCATACCCTGTCAGGTGGCATGTCATACTACAGTGACTACAATACAAGTCAGACATAGACACACACTGACAGCATGCTGAACACACTGGGGCATACATGGGGACTCAGAATAGCATCCTGCCTGAGCATCACACACCTCCGCAGCTGGCACACAGGCATATGTTACGTCGGAAAAGAGCACATGCCACACATGGCACACACATCCCGTATGCCACACACACTCACAGCCTGTAGGGCTACACAACACACCTGCTATAGATGTGTCAGGTACCTGTCTTGGGGGCTGCAGTGGGGTCCCGCTCAACAGGCTGTATATGGTGAAGGTCACAGTGATATGCCTCAGGGACACTATGGTCCACCACAAAACACATGCATACAGGTCAGTCAGAGGCATGGACACATATGACTCAGTCATTGACCATGCCACTATGGATGACCTGAGACATACCTCCCTGGACTACATGATAGGGAACATAGAAGGGATCTCTCAGCATGTGGCATGGGCCAGTATGAGCCTGATCTTGGTTGCCAACATACCCTCACCAGGTATGCTACCACTATATGTAGGAAGGGTGTTGTCTACATTCTGCTCAGTCTCCAATGTCATTCATAGGGTATCCGCTGGCTGTCAATGTGTGCTTACATGCTAGGGCAGCCACAATGATGTGCAAGGGGCAGCTTGCACGTGACACCCATGGCCCAATGTATATTGGCAAAGCTCCTTGATACACACATACTGCCTTATGCTGAAGGACACGGATTACATAGCCACCTCTGCGGGTATCACACAGGTAAGGACACTAACAGTGCTGCTACACAACACCAGCAGTGTACACCGCAAGATGCATGCACTGGACACTGTCCTCAGCACGGTGAACTGCAATGTCTGTGCAGTACCACAGTCCTGACTCATGGCTCACAGGTGCAACCCATCACTGCCAGGTTATGCCTCATACCATGCCTGTCATCCCCTACACATGTAACACACATGGACAGGGGGGTGGTATCCCAAGGCACCACAGATACACACACCTCCAGGTTGTTGGCACAGCACAAAGCATCAGGGCCTATTCATGTGCAGCTAACAGTGTGTTGGACTGCCGTCTGGTTCATAGCCTGGCACACACAACCCTCCCATACACAGGAAAACCACCTATCTTCCATAACAACACTGGCAATATGACAGTCTCAAGAACTGTCTTCATATGGCTGGACTGCATCCAGCCAAACATTGTGAGTGGGCATTACTGTAGCTACAACACACTAGTTGAAGGGTTCCCAGCATGTGGTCACTGAACTGCAATGGAATGACATGTTACCACTCCCACAACAGGTGGGAACATGCAGCACCTGTACATCGACTACATGTAGACTATATGGCCCAGACCAGATGTGTATTCCCTGCTGTAGGTATTTTACCATATACACCCACACTGTATAGACACATGCCGCATGTGGCCCCTGCACAGTAAGACACAGTCATAATGTTATGCATTGCAAATACCAATTATCCACTCGAGGCATGTGTCAGACATGGTAACTACTGCAGGTCACAGGTATTTATGTGTATGAGTCACACACATACATCATGTGTGCAATGCCATTGCTGGTTTGGGCAATGGCATGCATTGTTATGCACAAAGACCCACACAGGGTCATAATGTGTGACACAACCACATGTGGCAGTTGTGAGTTACCAAAACATACCTATCTGTACTCTGACAATGGCAATAGACCCAGTAGCAGAGCGCACTATTGGCATTACTGGCCAACTAGCCCTGTTTGGCTGTGCTGATAGTGTGGTGACATCCCCTGTGTTTACTGGGGGAATATGCAGCATCTGGTGTATTGTAGTATTTGCCAAAAGGATCTGTTTTCTCACACTTGCATTTACACACACCCTACTAGCCCCACACAAAACACACACGCACACATACCATTTGCAGGATTCATACCCCTACCTAACTAAGTCATGACACGTGAGAGAGACGCATTAGTGAAATGCACTATTCGGATTACTAGATGGTTTCTCTTCTCTGGCTGTACTCATAGGATGCTGACATCATCAGTGTTTTGAAAGAGTAATGTGCATCATGTAGTGTGATCTCCTGATTGCCAAAACTGACATGCTTGTCATACAGAATTGCACACACACAAACTCCCCACATCTAAACACACACACATGCCATTTGCAGGTTTCAAACTCCTACTTAATTATATTATGACACTCGAGAGAGACGCATTAGCAGAGCGCGCTATTCGCATTACTGGGTGGTTTCTCTTCTCCTGCTGTACTTATAGGGTGCTGACTTCATCAGTGTTTAGAAAGGGGAATGTGCATCCTGTAGTGTGTTCTCCTAGTTGCCAAAAGAGATATTTCTTTCATACAGACTTGTACGAACACTAACCCACTCCACACACACACTGAGCATTTGCAGGTTTCAAACCCCTACCTAACTATGTTATGACACTCGTGACAGATGCATTAGCAGAACACACTATTTGAATTACTAGGAGGTTTCTCTTCTCCTGCTGAACTTATAGGGTGCTGACATAATCCGTGCTGAGAAAGGGGAATGTGCATCCTGTAGAGTTCTTTAACAGTTGACAAAAGGGACATTTCCCTCACACAGACTTGCACACACACACTACCCCCCTCTACACACACTGGGCAGTTGCAGGATTGAAACCCCTACCTAAATATGTTATGACACTTGTGACAGATGCATTAACAGGGCGTGCTATTTGAATTACTGGGAGGTTTCTCTTCTCCTGCTGTACTTATAGGGTGCTGATATCATCCGTGCTGAGATAGGGGAATGTGCATCCTGTAGAGTGCTTTCACAGTTGCCAAAAGGGACATCTCCCTCACACAGACTTGCACACACACTAACCCTCCTTCACACACACTGAGTAGTTGCAGGATTCAAACCCCTACCTAACTATGTTATGACACTCGAGACGGACGCATTAGCGGAGCGTGTTATTTGCATTGCTGGGAGGTTTCCCTTTTCCTGCTTTACTTATAGGGTGCTGACATCATCAGTGTTTAGAAAGGGGAATGTGCATCCTGTAGTGTGTCCTCCTAGTTGCCAAAAGGGATATTTTTTTTCATACAGACTTGCACACACACAAACCCCACTCACCCACCTACACACACTGAGCATTTGCAGGATTCAAACCCCTACCTAACTATATTATGACACTTGAGGGAAACACATTAGCAGAGCGCACTATCCAAATTACTGGGCATTTGCTCCGCACCTGCAGTATTTATAGGGTGCTGACATCTTTATTTCTACAGAGGTATGTACATGTAGTACTACCTGTCAGGTGGGGGATAGCATATATATGCATTTGCAGCCACCTATGTCAGGGTCAGATATGCACATCGCACTGGCAGGTTATGTTCTATACCATGCTTTGTGACCACAGGACCTGTAACACACAACATAACCAGTCCAGAACACCACACCCACATCCAGGACACACACTTAGCTTCCCTGGGAACAGTGCCGGGATATGGATGTGTTCACATACACCATTCCAGTTGTTAACATCAGGTACAGGCATATTGTGTGTGAGAACTACTCAGGCCTCTACCACTTTACCCTACAGCCACTACAATTTGTGGGTCCATGTGCTATGGCAGAACCACACACCACAGCCACATGGGGGAATACATATTGCACCTGTCCATCTGCAACATGGGTACTCACTGTTCCACACCAGAGGTAGACCACCATTGTTGATATCTGACCATACCCACCTTTCCCTGGACATCCATATCCCATCTCCACCCCGAGGCAAGGTTGTCACTGCACACAAACTGTATTTAGCACAAGCAGACTCTACACTTGTAAAGACTGGGGTGGACAACTTCAGAGGACCCATGCTGGGGGACTATACTAGCCACTCAGCATAATCCTTGACAATTGCATTCTATGAGCATGTGTATGGTTTGCATTGATCATGCTATCCCACATATACCGATGACTGTTCCACAACAAGACACCTGTCAGGTGTACACCAGCCATATATGAGCCGTACAACAGACAGAGTGAGCTAATACATTGCAGAGCTGTAGCCCACAGAGGGAGGACATCTGTGAACAGTTCCGGCACGGCACTTCATTCACACATAATCATCACAACACAGTGTTGACAGTGGAATTGTCCAGAGAATGCAGATAGGGCTCCCCTCAGTCTGTTATTGATGGCCACTTACTGTTAGAGATCCTCAGCAACCCTCTTCCAGCACACACCGACAACATGGCTGTGGCTTAGCACATTCAAACCCTGGGATCTCCACTGTGCCCCTGCTTGACAGAAGCACAGCTCACTAGCCCCACATGTTGCCTTATGTGACCTACTTTACAGTGACACAGTAGCCTACTGTACTGGGGATGCAGATGCCAAGCACACTCTGGCTGAGCTGTCATTCCCTAGGGCAACAAGCCTAGTATTGACCTCTACACCCATATGTTCAATTGTCAGATGCACAATATTTGTTGTGCTGTTCTACTGTTTGCAGGTCTTATTGCCATAGCATTCCCTGTTCCTATGACCAACTTGTGTATCTGTGGAAGATGTTTGCATATGACAGCGATCCACTATATCACTTATGTCTCTGTAGTCATTTACTGTGTGCACTGGGCAGATTGCTGTGTTGTGGTTGGTTCCTGGAATGACACGTACAAATACCAGATATGTGTGTGGCCAACTGCTAAACGGAGATGTGGCCTAAGTGTGTGAGCATGCCCAGTTCAGCCTTTTCATGGCATGTTGTCTGACATATGCCTCATTTATCAAAGTGTGCAAGCATGCCCAGTGTGAGCTTTCCATATGTTGCATTCTGAAGTCCACCACATATTTGGGTGTGTGTGAAGTTCAACAATATCTCACATTTATGGTTGTGTGTTGGGTGTCATGTTGTGTACTAACTGGCCAACTGCTTCGTGTCTGCCACAACAGGGATTATACTGTGCCCACAGGGATTGCATGGGATACATTGCAGACAGTTGTCAACATACTTTCATAATGACCTAACACTGTAGTACTGTACAGTGTACTGGTTCAGAACTTTCACTGTGGTGGACAGTATCCTGGGCTTTAGTCCTATCACTGCTTGACATCTTCATAGTGAGCACAACAGACTGTGTAGGGGCCAGTTGTGCACATATGACCATGTTACATTATGTTCAGATATGGACTACCTACACCAGGCTCGTCCAACATTGGTAGTATATTCCACAACATGGTTGGACCTTGGCAAACACTAGCGATGTTCCCTAGGCCATTTCTGATGCTAGTCACAGGGTGTGTTTGTCCTTCGACACACATTGTAACTGGAGTTTGCCATGACATATGTCATGGTTAGTATACTGTGCCTCCATCTACCTCTGACATAACAGTGATACCCAGGGTTAGCCTACCATCTCCCATCCACTCATCAGGATTCCTCTTGAGGGGTGTTGATAGTTGACTCTCTGGCCGACCTGTACCGGGAGTTTACTGAAGAGTGGGGGTGCCTTCTGTGTTATGGATCATTCTGTACAGCTTGTCCTGTGTATGTCGGTGCTGGGGTTCAGGTCTCTCATGTGCATAGCTCACTGCCATTCAGATTGTACAAGGTGCAGCATGTTCATTGATTCCAGGTTGGACATGGCTTCATACATCAGGCACAGCTTGCCTGTAGCTGGTCAGTATGGCAGTGTGTGGGGCTGCAGTTTGTTTACTCAGGCAACACATGGCATCTGTTCATGCTCTTTGCTACTCCTGGTGGGGTACTGTCGTGGACTTTACAGTTGATGGAGGTGTCTGCTGAGGTATATCCCACAGGGGCTATTATAGTCAATTGTGACGCTGATGAAGGATGACTTCAGAGCCAAAGTGACCTCCCCTTATCTACATCTGACAACCTTCATGATTGGGTGGGTATATAGTATGTTTCTGCGAACACTACAGCCACATGTTTGTCCAGTGCAGGATATCTATCACCTTTTGTCCCCAGGTCTCTCATTACATGTTAGGTACGTAATGGGTTAACACCTGTGTGGTAATTTGTGGGCACTTACTGTATATCCACGGTGGTTGTCTATACACAGTTCTGCAATTAGCTTGCTGACATGGCTATGGCTCCAGTTGTCTGTTTGTAGGTGGCCCTTTTGTGGGTTGCTTGTGTCAGCTGGGGGTCGGATATGGTGGGCTGTTTGTACTCCTCTGCATACATGTTCAGTCACAGTCCTTCCATGTTGGCCTATACCTATGGGACATATATACAGAACGGGGGAGGGGACCCAAGACCAGGCCTCGTGGGATGCCACTCATATTTGCTTTGTAGTCTGACATGGTTGCAGCATGTCTGACCATGTCAGTTCTGTCCTTGGTCTGGTTTGCAACCCCTCTACTGACATAGGGGTATATATTTAAGCTGGTGAACATATCCATACTGAACTCGTAGGGTATTGTCTAGAAGCATATGCACGGTCCAGCTATGCTGTGTGGACCACATTGCCCTCATCAATGACCTTAATGACTGCTTCAAATGGGTCAAACATGTTTAGGGGCAGGATCTGCAATTACGACAGCCACACTGTGTAGGGTCCAGTATCAGTAGGTCCACAATAACTTTATGCCTGCGGTACATACTGATCCTTTCCATAGCTGTGCAGACCAAGCTTATCAGGATCCTGGGGTGGTAGTTTACACTATCCATTCAGGCAACACCTTTGTTGTGAAGGACCACTGTTGTTGTACACTGCTCTTTGGGTACATATCCTGTGGTAGGGCTGACATTGGGCAGTAGTGTGATTTGGCATTCCATTATTCTTGGAGTCCATGTTGGCCTCAGCACAGGACACCATCACATACCTTTTCTGCTGTGTGTTTTGCTTTGCAGATGATGGCTGTTACCTCAGCATCTGCAATGTCAGGGGACCAGCAGTCTGCTGGGATAGATATTTTGCATTCTGGGGGGGGGGGGTTTGCACTGCACCTGTCAGGTTGTATGTTAGCAATATGTGTGTGTGTTTGGTATGTTGTTTGTAATATCTGTGTGATTTGGAGCATATCTGTGGATGCCCAACATGGTCCATACCATCAGTTAAGTAAGCCTTGTGATTATCCTTAGTGTCCTGTACAATTTGTATCTTCATAGGTTCATGGGTTCATACTAGGCTATCCACCCTAGGGCATTAGTAAGCCTAGCCAGAGTGTGTGTGTCTTTCACCGCCCCTTGCTATGTGACTATTATGGCCATTTATGAATTTCTTTACTGTGCCTCTGTCTGGTCATGACACAGTGAAGACCCCCAGTATACATGTACAATCATCCATCCACTTGGCAATATTCCTGTTGAGGGGTGTCAGTGAGGGGCTCTGCCAAACATGGATTGGGATCCTGTTTCTGGGTGTGGGGAGCCTCTGGGTTATGTATCTGTCCCTCCAGCACATCCTATTTCATTATGTGTTGAGGCTGACATCTGTCACTCTCACAGCTCCAATGGCTTTGATTTCCTGTGGTGGAGCATGTCCATTACTCCTGTGTTGGACACGGCCTTGTACAACAGACATAGAATGCCTCTGTGTAGGCAGTCTGTGACTGCATTCAGCTGGGGTGTCTACACCCAGGCAGCATATGACATATATTTCACACCCTTTATCCTCTTGGTGGGGTAACTATGAGGTATTCCAAACCGCTGCAGGTGTCACGTACGGTACATCCCATATGAGTCATTGTACTACATTATGGGTCTGATAAGGGAACAGTACATTGTAGATGTGAATCCTTTCATGATACGGTGTCCAGTATCGACAATCTTCCTAGCCACATTGGCATTGTGAGTGTCACGACAGAGTACTGTCGACTTGTGTCCCTAGGTCCCTGATTACTCCTTGCATACATAGTGGTTTGCAACCTATGTGGTAATTTGTGTGTACCTTGTCTGGTATTTGGTGGGACATTCATACTGTCCAGTGTCTTCAGGATGTCTGGGTGGAGTTCTTGTGTGTGAGAGTGTGGTCTGTCACATGCTACAGACTGTACAGCAGTTATGACTACACTTAGGTGCACATGGGTGGTCTCCACTGCTTTGTGCATTGTCAGTTACCTGGCCGTATGGGTGTCTGTGCTGCATATGCATACTCCCCCTCCTTTGATGTTTTGGTCCAGGTGTTGGGGCCATAACGCATGATATGTGGTATAACCTGGTAGTGCTGGTGTGCTATCACTAGGCTTGCAGCAGGCTTCTGTCACTGCACAGACATCGATGTTCTCCATACTGGGAAGTGCCTCAGGGGCATGCATATTGCAGTTTACATATCTGGCATTGGTCAGCATTACCTTTATGTTTCTTACCACTTATGTTTTCTAGGGTGGTGGGTAGTCTTTTTGGCCTTGCCTACATATGGCTCTATGGAGGTGGCAAAGGCCTTATCCAGTATCCAGACGCACAGGGGTAACAGGTGCAAGCCATCCCTGGAAAAGTAGCATGGCTTGTCATGCTTGACATCTCAAGCAGACAGCCATTAGACCCTCTTGGACTGACAGCTGTAACTGTGCCACCTGTTAAACATGATCATTCTGTGTTTGTACTGTGGCATCATTCTTGGTGAGGGTTGGATGCTGCACACGGCCAGTGTCATACCGGCCTGGGGTACATACTCAGAGAGCTCATCCATGTCTCTTTTCATGTAGCCCAGGGAGGTACATCTCAGGTCATTCACACCAGCATGGACATTGAGTGCATCATATTTCTGCTTGCTTTGGGGTGACCTGCGTACTTGAGTTATGTGGCATATTGTGGCAGCCTACAGGCGGCTTACTGTACCCTTTCCCTTGTTCAGTCTGGTGAGTGGGACAGCAGTGTGTCTGCCTATACAGACACCTATTACAACTGTATCAGGCATGTTGTTTCTCCTTCTGGCCTGTGACTGATTGGCACGCCAGCTTTGTGTACTATGTGTTGCATGTGCTATGTTTGGAGGTTGTGGTTGCTTGTGATCTGCTTTGGAGGCTTTTGTTGGTGTGGTGTGTTTATAATTAGGGCCTCTGGGAATGCTTTTGTGTGTTTATGTGTTTGGTTTACAGTTGTGGTAGGTCTATGTGGGACTGGGTTTGTGGTGTATGTGGTTACCTTCTCCTCCTGACTAGTTTTGACAGTACTGGGTTGGGGGAGCTCAGCCTCTGGTTTGGATACATGGTTGCATCTATCACATATATTTGTATTTATTGGGGGGAGTTTTGGTTGTCTGTGTACTTGGGACAGGTGTCACATTGCCTCTGGATTCACAGATTCTACTTGTTGTGGCTGGCCTTAGTGGATTGTATGTGTGGACATATGTTATTGCCATACTACTGATCAGTAATTACTTCCCTTTTTATGTTTGCTCTATCATGTGGTAGCTTCCTCATTCTCTTGCATGGTTTGGTAATGGCTGGAGTCCAGCCTGCCAGATGCCTGCGTGTATGGCATTGTGTCTTGTTGTTATTTGTGATTGCATACTCCAAGCATTCCTGGCTGTGTTACTGGAATTCCTGTATAACATGTTCTGTGGTGTGTCCCATATTCTGCACTTGCACAGGCCTTTCGTGGATTCCACATCGGTCTGGAGAGGTGCAACCTATGCTTTACACATGTTTTTCACTGTGGTATTCTGGCCAGGGACTGGGGTTGGGATGTGTATATCCAGTGTGATTACTCTATGGTCTGGTCTTACCAGTGAAGGATACACTTCCCATCTTGCCATCCAGTACACATGTTGCTGATTATCACATCCAGTATGCTTACCCCTCTTGTGGGAGTGAAACGTTGTTCCTGGGCATTTTGGTTTATGGATTCTGGGAACTTTTCTCCAACTGTGTTGGTGCCTTAGGTGGTGCTGCAGGGCTGCCTCTGTCAGATGCGCATATTACACTTACCTGTACATGTTTGTGAGCAGGTCATGTCATTTTAGGCATCCATGTTATTATTTGAGCGAGTCAGAGGGGGTATCATTCCCAGGGTTCCTACTGAGCAATGCGTTGCCTCTTTGCCAAGGCCAGGGCATACTGGGCACACCTCCTTCTGCCTACTGGGGCAGGCTCAGGTTGTTCCTTCTCCGAGTCATGCTCTGCCTGTGATGGCCTTGGCAATGGTGGGGGGCTGTTTGGCCCAGCCCTATGCTGGTCTTGCTGCAGCTGTTTTTGCAAGATCATATTATGTAGCATAGCACATACCATGACAATTTGGGTACATGTAGTTGGTGTGTACTGGAAGGCTCCACCAGATGTGTCCAGACACCGGAACCATGACTTGAGCAGCCCAAACACATGCTCTATTACATTACGTGTTTGTGCACGTGCCTCATTATGGCGTTCCTGTTCAGGTGTGTGTGCATTTCTGATGGGTGTCATCAGCCACGCCTCCAGTGCATAACCTGCATACCCCACTAGGTGTCCATGTGGGATGTCCCCATTGGCAAATGTCTGGTACAGCTGCGTCAAATGCCAGATGTGGGAATCATGGTAGCTCCCAGGGCAGCCAGCACACACATTCATTATTATGCCCTGGGCATCACACACGACCTGGCAGTTGATGGAGGGGAAGCCCTTGTGGTTAATGTAGGCCCTACCCCGCTCACCGGCTGGTGCTTTGATGCATATGTGAGTGCAGTCTATTGCACCAACTACCTCAGGGTATTCTGCTATTTGCTGGAAGAGATGCATATTGCTGGCCAATACCTCACGGGCATTGGGGAAATATACATGATCACTGACATGTGCTGACATGGCATCCAGGAACTGGTGCAGTACCCTGGAGGCTGATGCCTGTGATATCCCCATCATATCACCAGTTGGTCTCTGGAAGGTACCTGTTGATAGTATTCTTAGGCCAACACATACCTTGGTTTCCACTGGGATGGGTTCCCCTCTGTTGGTTCTGTGTGTGAGGCGTGGCCTGCACAGCTCAACTATTTGCTGCAGGAGGTCTCTGTCCACTCTATAGTACTCTACTATCTCCAGCTCATGTAACCCATGGTAGATGACCCTGGGCCTGTACACTCTTCTCCGTCTCCTCAGTGTGGGTTGTCTGGCACCATCTGCATTGTCACCACCCTCAGCAAGTCGCCTATGTCTCATTATGACAGCTATGGCAGCCCCTAACATTTCTGCTCTGAGTGAAGCTTTTTCAGTTTTCACTTCTATTAGCTTACTCCTGTCTTGCAGTGTCTCTTAAGAGAAACATCCTGCACTACTGTTTGCAGAGTTTTAAGTGCTGGGCTGGGCTACTATTCTGCCTGTGTAATTGCCTGCTTCTAATTGTTTTCACCTGCTAGCTTCAGCAGTATTCCCTGCTAGCTTTCTACTAATTCTGTTGCTTCCTTTTTCCTTTCTGTTTCCTCAGGGGGGAGCAACGTGCATACCAGCAGAAAAACGCTCACAGTGGCTTACACGCGTGCACATGTGCTTACATGGTTCAGAATCTACTTATTCGGGTTAAAACACACGCACACCCACGCAAACAGTATTAAACATCTACCAACATGCTCCCACATGCTCAGTCTGCCTTACACGTGCGCACACTGCCCTACTCGCACTTCATGGCGCGCACACATGCGCATGCACACCCAGCAAGAAACTTTAGTGTAAGTAACAGTGTACACCTTCCATTTCTTGACTTTCCCACACTTATCTTGTGGCACTCCTCTTTCCCTGATCTGTGTCTGTCATCTGTCATGTTACACTGACCTCCAATGAACTGCATTTCTTTCTACCATTCCCCCTTGTGATGTCACCTATCTCCTACTCTATTCCTCCCCCTTATGTATCTCTTACACTACTTAGACTGTGCTCATTTGCTATGTGACTGTGAGATTCAGTATCCTAACCCTCATTTACATGAGATTGCCTACTAATGCTTAGTTACATGTCTTACACTCAGCTTCCCCCCTTAGCAACCACTACACGGTGGCCATGTTGTTTTTGGTCTGCTGGTCCCTGCATTGTCATTCCATGTATTGCATAAAACCCACATCTGTGGGTTTATAACCTTCATTTTTATGTTTATACAGTGCAGCCCGTTTGCGCGGGGCTGCGCTGGGTTTAAACATCGCCGAAAAAAAATTAATATTTTTATTATTTTTGCATCGGGTTACCTTGCCAATGGTTACATATTTGCCCATTGGCATGCTGCCTGACACATATGCACCCTTTATTTGGAGCTGACATGGATCCGTTGTGAAATTTGCAGAAACGTACTCAGTTGTCAACTGAGTACATTTCTGCAGCTAAAACGTTTCTTACACAGCCTGGTTTCTGCTTCGTGGATCGCTAATATACCTCATTTGCATACATTTCTGCTGCAAGTGAGGTATTTAGCATGTCCACGCCCAGTCCATGTAAGAGACGTTTTAGCTGGTCTCTTACACGGAGTTTAGGGCTGTTCCTGGATTGCGAGGCTTGCATGGAGTGTTATACGTCTCTTACACTCCATGCAAGCCTTCGTGAATCCTGCCCGATGTTTATCAACAAAATAGTAGCAAACAGCCCCATAGTGCAAAAGACCATAGCAGAGACATGGGAACTGCTAAAGACAGTCAGCAAATGCTATGGATGTGGCATCATGTGTAGTAAAACAGAGGTGTGGAATGTGGCACAGGAAAGGCAATGAAAACAAAAGGAAGTAACAGAATAGCAGCACACACTGATGTACACATACCTGTAATCATGTTATGCACAGACTTACCTGCTAAGGAAGAAATAATTGAATAATGCCATGCAACTTTTAGTAAAACTGACAAACTAAGGACTAATAGCTATTCTATTTCCTATAACCAAAATTATGGAAAGATGTATACATACCCAAATTATGGACTACTTACAATCCCCCAAACTCCTCTCTAACAGTCAACATGGATTTTGTCCCATTCAAAATACCACTACAGCCCTAATGTCCTTTACCAATACAGTCAACTTCCACAGAAACAATGACAATTATGTATCATCTACCTTCCTAGACCTTTCTATGGCCTTTGATATGGTCAGTCATAGTATACTTATCAAGGCCCTTATTGACCTAGGACTTAGTCAAGCCTCCATAACCTTGTTACAAAGCTATTTAACTGGCCACCAGCAAGCAGTTTTGTGGCAGCAAGAACTTTTACCTCTTCTTCCAGTTACCCTTGGAGTACTTGGGGGGGTCAATACTTGGCCCATTACATTTCTCTCTATATATTAACAATCTTCATACCTCTACTCCTCATGCAACTGTCATACAATATGCAGATGACTCCACATTATGTGCAGCTTCCTCTTCACATGAACTCCACATTCTTACTCAAGAATCCTTTCTCTGTTGAAACATGACTTACAAAGATTCAACTTATTCTTAACCCTTCTAAAACTAAACTTCTTCTTTTTAAACCTATTTGATCCACCTCTGCAGACCCCACCTTTAACATCACATCTAACAATAAAACTATTAGCTCTCCAACTGAACACACCAAATTTCCTGTTGTTGAGATTGATAACAATTTGAGATTTGACATACATATTGCCCAGATTATTAAGAAAGTACATAAAAACTGGGCACACTTTACAGAAACAGGCAGTATTTTACCAAACACAAAAAATCCACCATAACAAGCACTCATCTGATCTCCACACTTCTCTATGCTTCCCCTATTCTTACTAACCTCAGAAAGACAGACCTAACTAAACTAGACTCCTGTGATAACAAAATAGCTAGGTTTGCCTCAGAAGCACCATACAGATTACACCACTGCACATCTCTAAAGCAGCTTAACTGGCTAGAGTTTCCCCAGCTCTTGCACTTCAATTAACTTACTTTTGCTCATAAAATCCTTTACCAACCAGATAAAATATCTTCAGTGCAACATGTACTTCATATCTACTCTAGTAATAGAACTCTTCTCTCCAGTAATAAATTCCTTCTTGAAGTAACTAAAGTCAACAGCACAGCAGGAGAATAACTTCTACAAGCATTCTATAGCTATGTCAAGAATCTAAATGGGAACACTCAGATCTGCTCTGAGTTACAGCATAATGGCATTAAATATACAGAACCAACTGATATTGCCAACATCCTAGCAGATAGGTTCAGTGCTAACTTTACCCCCCTCTCACCCCCTAGAGGGCCCATTTCTATACCGGAAAAATGCAAAGTTCCTATAATCACAGCGGCACAGGTAAAAAACACATTCTCCAAAGCCAAGAACACAGCATCCAATCCATGACATCTGACAATATCCCAGGCTGCGTTCTACATGAACTACAGAAAGAACTGGCACCCTATCTAAGTACCATGTTCAATCATAGCCTCATCTCAGGCTTTGTACCCACTGAATGGTGGACTGCGACAGTTATCCCACACCACAAAGGGGGAGCCACGATGGACCCTGGGAACTATCGCCTCATTAGCCTGATGAGCCTGGTCTGCAAGGCCATGGAACGTATCATCATGGAACTCATAAACAAAGACATTGGTAATCTCCAAACTCTGGACCCTACTCAGTTTGGATTTGTAAAAGGCAGATCATGTCTCCTAAACCTGATTGACTTCTTTGAAGCAATCACCAAAGCCATAGATGAGGGTAAAATGGTTTGCACAGCTTATCTAGATCTCGCCAAGGCTTTCAACACCATCCCCCACTCTGGAATTATAGATAAGCTCACTAAACTAGGTATAAATCCCTATGTCACAAGATGGGTTGCCAACTGGCTCACGGACAGAACCCACACTGTGAAAGTAGCGGATTCCAAATCCGACATCAGACCAGTGGCAAATGGAGTACCACAGGGTTCAGTCCTGGGTCCTCTCCTGTTTGGTATCTACTTCTCTGAAGTGCAGACCAACACAGAAGGTCTTTGGATAACAAAGTTTGCAGATGACTGCAAACTAGGAGCCATAATCGAAACTCCTAACGATGTGGACAAACTACAAAAGGGCCTCACTGAGACAGATACCTGGTGTCAAAGCCATGGCCTGAAGCTCAATGCCAAAAAGTGTATTGCCATCCCCTTTGGTAAAAACTCTGTACCCATGAACTACCACATAGCTGATAGTCTACTTAATGCTGAAAATGTGATAAGAGACCTTGGGACACAGGTGGACAGTAGTCTCTCCTTTGATAATCACATCACCACAGTGGTCAGGAAATCCTTCTACGTGGCTCATCTCATCACAAAAGGATTCTCATCCAGAAAAAAAGAGGTCATTGTTCCCCTCTACTCATCACTCATTAGACCCATTATAGAGTATAACGCCTCTTTTGGTATGAACCTCACAAGACATCTACAACAACTGGAAAGACCACAGAAATACCTCACAAAGAAGATTACTGGCCTCAAACAGATGCCCTATGCAGACCATCTCAAAAAACTACAGCTTTACTCCATCGCATATCACCTACTCAGGGGCGATCTCTGCCTAACATAAAAAGCTATGTCAAACCCAGAGCTGTTGGACATGCTACACGCTCTAGGGACCTTAACCTTGTCACCACAATAAACAGAACATGCTGGAGGGATAGATTCCTGTCCCAGAGACTTCCCATACTCTGGAACAGACTACCTATCTATGTCAAACAGAGCTCCTCATTAGCACTCTTCAAGAAAAATCTTGATGTATGGATGGGAAATGGGAAATTCACCCCAGGGATCACTTCTGTGGCTCTGCTCAACAGGGGCACAGGAAAATAATTTTCTTGGGTGGCGAAAGCCAGGGTACATTTTTTGGGTAGGCTTGTATGGGCCCTAGGGCCGATAGCCTAGTACCTACCTATGAACCTATGAACCTACAACAGCATTTTTAAAATATGGAACTCACTACCAACAAATACATCTTCCATCTCTTCATTAACTCTGGTTTAAGAAAGCATTAAGAACACACCTCCATGGTACCTGGTTATGTTCCTGTACATGCTCTGGCTAGTTCTACTTTTCCTATATTATAGCCTCTAATCACCTATTTGAGCATTTACTACTCATATGTTCATGTATCTATTGCTGTTACTTATGACTTTTACCTTGTAAATTAGATTATACTGTTTGACAATGTATTTGCTGTTTCATTATTATGTATATCTTTGTAAGTTGTCTTTTGTCTTATTTTTTCAAATATCGTATTATCAATGTTTGGTTTATAATCAACTTGTATAATCTGATACACCATTGATTTTCAATTTTATATCAAATGTTATGTTATTTGTGGAGCTTTTCTCCCTGGGCCTTAACTGAAAAAGGACTTGTGTCCAGTGGGCTTTCCCGGTTATCAAATATAAAATAAACAAATAAATACCCAGTAGGCCACATATCAATAAGGAAGTACCAAGCTGTGACAAATGGAGCTGCAGACATCAGTATGTCACCATGTGAGTCATAGCTTCTAGCAGGTAGCCACATTGGCAAGGAAATCAAGAACATCAGAGACCTGTCATCCTGCTGCAACATGTTGTAGTCGATCTTCATGAAGCCTGCTAAGTCCCTGTGGTGGCATAGTACGTATTGTTCCTAGCAAGCAGTTCTGGGCTGGCTCCACTCTATTTTATTTTCCCTACAGAGCAGAGAAGATGGCATGTACATCTATTTGTTGCTTCTTACCAAACACCACAAACTGATCTGCTATACCTCCACTGCTTTCCGAATATGCAGCCATGCCCATTCATACATATCTGCCATAGTCTACAAATTGTAGGGGAGGTGGCATTGAGGTAGAAAATGTAGATGTTTTAAAGGCGCAGTTTGCAAAACTCCTCTAACTCCATAATGAATGTATCACATACGTATACCAACAGAGGATGTGCTGATTCTGTAAAGATGGCTTGTTGTGCTACAAATACATCATGTATCTCTTGAGACTGGAGAAAGACCAGTGCTACCAGTGATGAAACAAGCCATCAGACCCATACAAAGATTTTACCATGGTACTGTAATTTACATCACAAACTCACACACACACACACACACACACACACACACACACACACACACACACACACACACACACACACGCACACACACACGCACACACACACGCACACACACACACACACACACACACACACACACACACACACACACACACACACACACACACACACACCACACGCACTCGCACAAAACATGCACACACCCTTAGTGAAATGGAACAGTCAAGCCTTTGTACATGCCTAAGGGGAGTTTAATATTATGCTCTTGAAAACCACTGACTCAAAGTCAGACATTATGAATGTGGAAGTAGCAAGTAGGTTATGCTCTTCCAACAATTCCAAGAGAATACTCCACATCACATTGTACAATTTAAATTTCTTGTAGGACATAAGAACATAGGCATGCAGTACACTCCTTCCTGAACCCTGTGAATTGATGATAGTGTGCATTCTATGCAGGTGTTGTAATATGCATCCCTTGCTTATGAATGTCCCATCTATGAACCACTGTATTGCAGATCTTAGTTCCTTTAGGTTTGCTGGCATTAGTAGCAGTATCTCCAGAAAACCTTGCTGTTTTGCATGATACCTGCTAATAAAATATCCAGATTTGACAAGCCACATTTGTTTGTAAAAATCTCTCAGTTGCATTGCTTTTGTGGAAGGTTCCATATGTTGCACCAGAGCTCTTTGTATGGTAATGCTTTGGAGCAGCCTGCATCCCTGGTATCGCAAAGCCCCTGCAGCACCTGATATACTGCACCTCAACTTTGCATAGCTCTTGACTGTAGAGTGGTAAACAGTTGATATATCTGTGCCTCTGGGTGGTGATGGTGACATGTTGAGCACTCCAGTGGTTCTTGTGCTGCTGTGTTAAAGAAAAATTCCCCTTCCTCATCATTTCTCATACCTTTTTACCTTAATTGCCCAGTATGATTTCTCCTTCACCATGTTCTCGTAGATATAGAATATCCTCTTACTAGAAGCATTTGCTTCTGACTTTGACTCTCCAGAGAGCTGTGGAAAGTTCCAATCATGCCAGGTGCTGTGTGACTGTCTGCCATCATCTCCACAACCTGATTAGAGTCTTCCAGTATAACTTTTCACCATGTTCCTTCTTTGGAATCCATATTAAGTGTTTTCCATGTACTTTGTCTACATGTATGTTTTATTGGTATTGCTTGATGAAATGCAATTCCTGAATGCACTGCTTCACTCTTCTACTGACCTAACCTTCACAGTGTATTTTCCTGGTAAAAGTTCAATGTACCAATCTGTTTTCTGCTTTTCCGTTATCTACTTTCATGCTGTCAATCATTCTCTTTCCTCAAATGACACATTCACAATGAAAAAAATATATACTTTATAAAATGCAATAAAGAGCCTAGAAATAAAGAATGCTAGATTTTGTATAATCATATTATGTGTGCATTACTTAGACTGTAAGCAAAAGGTCCTGAGAATTAATTGACAAAATGTTCAGTTTCAACTATACACAGATGCTGACTGTAATATTTTGTCTCAAGATACCAAAATGTGTCAAGAATGCTCTGAACAGAGAGCTGTGCATACATTGCTTACCTATTTTAGCCAGTTAGGAAAACTGTTGACATCTCAATTTAAAAATAAAATGTACACATTTATTTTTAAATCATAACAGTTAAGGAAACAACTCCTTCTAATATGTTGAATCATTTGTACTATCAGAAGCTAGATACAGTAAGACAAATTTACAGTGCACCCACAAAGACTGCAGAAGTATGTTTCAGTCACACAATCAAAAATGCATGTCAAATAACATGCAGAACCCATGCAGTGATATCCTGTATGATTATGTTAATTTCTTTATGGGCTTACAAAAGCTTGCAGAGTGTCACATGCATATAAAACCTTATGCTATTGCACAAGGTCTTAGAAAAGTCCTAGTAGTTCTAAGAAGTAATGTAAAGCAGCAACTAACATAAATGGAAAGCTTACATCACTAAGAATCAATTAGACTGAACAGAATTGTTAAATAATATGGCTACTGTTGGGAAAAGGGTAATATTTTCAGCTTGATTGATCCCTAAGTTCTGATACATAAAATGATTAAAAGAGAACTTCTGGGAGAGCATGCTGTCAGCAAAACTAAGTCTATTAAAACTAATACTGTAAATATTACAATGTACTAAAGAGCATACAATAAAAATGTTAGATTTTGAACAATCTTCTTAATTGTGCATTATTCTGTAAATAAAAGCACACTCTTATAAAATGCACCAAAGAACATGCAATAAAGAATGTTAAATTTTCAACAATCGTTTTATTTGTGCATTATTCAGGTTTAGGATCATCAGCATCAAACAAGTTTAAATAGCTTCAAATACATTAAAATGCAGTTTTACACTGACCAGTGAGTATGGACCATGTAACAAGACTACCACTGTGGAAGGACCATTTTCTGTAAAACTATGTAAAAAACATATTTATTACTTGAAGGGAAGATCATTCAAATGTAAGATTCTTTATTGTATGTTCTTTACTGTATGTTATCAAAGTACATTTTTCATTACTTTATATTTTAATAAATACAGTTTTGCTGAAAGTATGCTATTCTCCAGTGGTTGCACTGTTTCATGTAAATTTTGTGTATTTGTTTCTGCATTGTGGTCATTCATTGACCATATTTATACTTTATATATTTATTTATTATTTTATCATTTTTATTAAAAGAGAACATCGCCAGTTGCATATAGCTGAATACATTGCCCCAAAATGTGAATATCTAAGAGTTTGTTTATTACTAGAAGCAACTTAGGGCATTGTTTCATGCAGATAAAGTTAGAAAAGCTATCTCCAACCTGTACTTTTAATATGTCAAAAGGAAGCAACAGCTACATTTATTTTGTAATACTTCAGTACAAGAGGTATTCCAAAGAGCTGATGCAAAGCTACTTGAATGATGAAAAATCATTATAAACATAACTGATGATATATTACTATGATTTATTTATAAGAAGACATTACAGGAAATATTCACATTGCTAATATATAGAATAACAGAAAATTATTTCAAGTTATTTAAGAGCAATTTAAAATGTAATATGACTAATATGCATGGGTCATATGCTATAGAGACTGAAGCCTAATACAGAAAAAGTGACACCAGTAGAGCAAATGCCAAAGTAAGATAAGCTCCTTAGCCAATACAACAATATGATAATAGATATGAATACATCCAAATTCATAAAATTTGATACATCTAAAATCCACAGTAAATACAGTATTTGTTAACATTTTGAAAGAAAATTCAGCATTTAATGATCTTGGTATGCTGGCCAATGAAAAGCTAAATTTTGCCTACAATGTCCAAAATTTAAGGAACTAGAGCTTTAAGACACTGGGGTGTATGAATAGATTTATTAAGTCGGAAAACTGAACTATATTAATTGCTCTGTTTTCAACCTTATAAGAACTAAACTTTAATATAGTTTCCGATGTAGACATCCTAAATCAAAGACAAAGATTGAGAAAAAAAAACAATGTAGGCATTCTAAGGAGACACTATTAGTGTTCAACAATAATTTTGCAGTGAAGGACTAATAACTTTGCACTTGCACAGTATACTTAGAGGAGATATTATAATGGTCTACAAGACCTACAGGTTTGCTTTTCATTTTGAAACTATGAGTAATATCATCTACTAGTATGCAAATGTCAGACTTTTCCATTTTTTTCATTAAGTGTAAGAAAACATGCAGCAGTTCTGCAAAAAAACATGTGAGCTACAGAACAAAATCCTTCTAAATTAAAAAAAGTGAAATGAAGAATATTTTAATAAACATCTAGTTGAGCTCTATTGTGATGTGAAATTTATTGTGCAGGTATTTGGCTAAATTTGACTCTGTCCTTTTACCATACTTTTGATCTTGATTTTGGTGAGTCTTGTAAAGCTTTACCTAATCTCTTTCAGATACCAATGTATCTAATACAGATGGTACAGCAAGAAAATCATGTGAATAGATATTTTAGTAGTAATGAAACACATATTACAGTGTTAAAATACTATGGTGTAAGTAGATGGCAATTATAATGATAAAGGAGGTGTGATACTACACAAGAACATACAATTTGCTATGGCCTAAAGTCTTTTACAAAGGAGCAAACCAGATATACTCAGATATAAAGGGAACATTTATCAGCAGTACAGGAATGCCATAAGTACCATGAATATGTATATGGTACAAATTTTCAAGTGGAAACAAATCACCAGTTTTAGTAAAGCATATTAAAAATTCACTTGCACAAAATACTTCTCAGAGTGCAAATGATATTACTTTATCTACAGAAGTAGGGCATAAAAATGAAATGCAGACCAGGCAAGGAACTGTACAAAGTATGTTGACTATATCATAACTACAAGAGAAGCATGAAGAGTTGTTAAAAGAAGTACATGAGGTTATTTGGATACCAATGCGGGTTTCTGTGACAAAAGAGTAAGTAAAAGTATTTCAGGAATATACTGGCCTGATTTCCCAGAAAAACATTACCATTAATGGCTTGACTCAAGTAAACAGATTCATGGATAAAAAAATGGACAAAAGCAATTAGTGCATCAAAGTCTGTACTCTGCAGATAGAGGTATAGCTGATGCGGTCATATCAGAAAATTGTATACAGTACAAAAGACAATAATTCAGATGATTTGTACTTAAGTAGACTTGAAACATACAACATTCATTGTACAATATCAGCAAATCCAATAGGTGACTGGAGAGAACTACTCAGTGAAAAACCTGATAAGAAACAGCAGCAGCAAAAGCTATGATGATTATTCACTAGCAATTTTGGTACATCATTTTCTTGTCATAACAGCTGCTAGTAGGCAAAAAGTTGAAAGGCAGATTATTAGGAAAGCAACTAGTAAATATGCAATTGCTATTATAACAGAAATTGCAAGCAACTATAAGACTGGAGGTGAAGAAAGAAAATGAAATCAGTGGTAAAGTCCACAGAATAAAGTGAAGGAAATTATTAAAGCAATTGAGCCAAAATCCTGTTTTATTTGTGCTGAAGGCAACAAGCTATATAGAAGAAATTGCAGATACATATGCCAAAATAAATGCAACAACTTTCAAGGAAGATGGCCAATCATAACTATTAAAACAGGCCTTCATCATCATCATCATCACCAGCGTCATCATCAACCCCTTTTTTCCCATTTTCTACACAGGGTTGGGGTGTCAGCTGTTAATATTTTTCTTGATTCAGAGCAACTCTACTATCTTCTTTGACAGTCACACTTGTCTGTCATACGTTTTCTCTCATACAATCCATGCATCTATTTGATGGGTGCCTTCATTTTCTCTTGCCTTGTTCCTTTCTGTCCCAAATCTTCTTCACGAGATTGTCTTCTGCTTTTCTGCACATGTGCCAAACTACCGCAATCTGTTCTTTTTGACCTTCTCTTCAATAGGAGCTACTTGGGTTTCTGCTTTGAAGTCCTCATTTCTTTATCTGTCTCACAGAGTGCATCCTACCACCCTAGCTTCCTTAATTGCTCTGCTTCACTACTCATGTTTCTGTACCATACAGTACTACTGATCACACCACTGTTTGTACACTACACCTTACTACTCAGCTTCTTTCGCATTCTTCTGTCATACGCTACCCTTGACACTTTACTTCTTAGTTTTTTAGCATTTTTCTGTCATACACTATCCCTGACACTCTGTGCTATTTAGCTGCAGTGCCACTAATTCTAGCTTTGATATCATTCAGACTTCTCAACCACTCTTCCCAAGTACATGAAGCTGTTAACTTGTTTCACTATTTTCCCATCTATAGAGGATAGTAGCACTGCACCATAAAGGATTAATGTGTAACTGCCCCCAATAAAGCAAACACAAGTCACAATACTAAAAAATATGAGAGCAGGCCACAAAACATGAAAGGAATGACCATTTACTAGTAAAAAATGTAAAAAATTGTCTGTGCTTAATCAAATTCGGTAAGCACGTTCACTAGATAGCTTCATCAGACCATGAAAATGATATGGTCAAAGATCAATTAAATATTTAAAACATCCAATCACAACTCATTGTGTGGTTACATCACAACTCTATTGAACTTATTCTATCCTTTGCAGTATTGCGAGCAAATACTTCATATAACAAATATTAAAAATCGTAGCGCTTAATCCAAACTGACATAGTGCATATTAAATATAATATATATCACTTTAATATTGACTGTTAAGCTTGGCTATTACCCAGGGTTATAAAAGTCTATGCCCAGACTTTTATAACCCTGGGTAATAGTCAGGCTTAGCTGCATTATGGTATATAGGCTCATAGGCATACATTCTTTTATATATATGTCTGCATATATATATATATATATATATATATATATATATATATATATATATATATATATATATTTTTTTTTTTTTATTATTTGTTGAATTGCTTTCTTGTGCTATATTCATCTGCATGCATATTTCAATTGCTCTAAGTAACTGTTTCTAGTCACTTTAACAGCACTGATTCTAGACTATGCTATCAAAGTCATTATGTTTGCAGTCAATATTAAAGTGTAGGGATATATTTCTTATGTTCTTATGCTCTCAATATATGTTTCAACTTCTGATGTTGATTTATTATATAAGACATCGGGTAGCTTTGTTTAGATACAGTTCAGTGAAGTTTTTATTAGACATATGCTTTAAATTGAACTGTGCATGTTTATTTTTATGCTGATTATTATTTCTATTTTTTTGTATTTTATAAGTCTTTCAATCTAGGCAGTGATATATATTATATTTAATATGCGCTATGTCAGTTTGGATTAAGCGCTACAATTTTTAAAGTTTGTTACGTGAAGTATTTGCTCACAATACTGCAAAGGATAGAATGAGTTCAATAGAGTTGTGATGTAACCATACAATGAGTTGTAACTGGATATTTTAAATATTTAATTGATCTTTGACCATTTCATTTTCATGGTCTGATTAAGCTATCTAGTGAAAGCGCTTACCGAATTTGATTAAACACAGACAATTTTTACATTTGATGCTAGTAATTGGTCATTCCTTTCATGTTTTGTGGACTGCTCTCATATTTTTCAGTATCATGATTTATTTTCCCATCTATCTCAACTCTCAGATTCTTCCAATTCTCCCATTTGGTGCCATTACAACTGCCTTTTCTGCACTCAGTTTCATCTTTTGTGCCTTCAGTTTTGCATTCCATTCCCCTAACCTTTGCTGTAGTTCTTGCTCAGAATTTGCCTGTAATACCACCTTGTCTGCATAGAGCAACTCTGTTGATCTGTACCCTTTGACCTATTTACTAATGTAGTCCATCAACAGTATAAACAACAGTGAGGTCAGAGCTGAACCCTGATACACACTCACTCCCACTGGAAACCCTACTGTGAGTTCAAATGCTGTTCCTACTTGTGTCATTGGGTCCTTGTACATAACCTGCAAAAGTTCTACTATTGTTTTTTGACTTTGAACATTTGCAAGACTGTCCAAATCAGCTTTCTTGGGATCTTGTCACATGCTTTCTACAAGTCTAGGAATACCCATTTGGACTCATTCCTCATCTTTAGTTTCTTTTCAACTATGTGGCTCACTGCAAACTTTAGAACAGTTGTGCTGCCTCCTGATCTGAATCAGAATTTCTCGTCGCTCATCTTGTTTACTACTACTCTCTGTCATCCTCTCCAGTAGTTTCATGCAGTGTAACAGGAGTTTGATACTTCTGTACTGCCCACAATTGTGAATGTTCCCTTTGTTGTTATACACTAACACTAACATGCTTATTTTCCAGTCATCTGGGATATGCCTTTGTCTCCATGCTGCTATGAGTACCCTCAGGAATGATTTCTCCCCAACTCACTCAACATCTTGATCATATCTGCCATATCCTCATCTCAGCCCACTGCTTTCCTTGACTTCATATTCCTTAGTGCTGTTCTTACTCCTTCAAGGGTGGGTTCCTTCTCTTCTTTCATTGTAGTCTGTGCTTGGGGCAGTACAGCTTCTCTGGAGTTTTCTTCATTCTGATGCTGCTGAAAGTATTACTTCCATCTGCCTTTGATGTCCTGTGGACTGATTAGTGGGTTACTTGCATCCCTTATGAAGGGTCTCTAATGACTATTTTCTTTATCTTTATGTCTTTTGTCTTGCAACCTGACAGAGGTTCTTTGTCCCATCTACAATCACACATTGCTTTATGAAAACAGTCTGCATTAACAGTAATAGCTAAGAGTTCCAGTGAATGATCCATGAGGTATTTATTAAAAGAAATATGTTGCTATTCAGATTTAATATCTGATTTACACCTCCAAACATCCAAGTTCTATTTTATGCATTAGTTCAATTTTATGTGGTGTAATGACATTTCTATGTATAAATTTCCAGGAGAATAATCTCCAACATAATGAGAGAGTAGTTTGGTTTGATGATAACAACATTAATTTTTTAGCTTCCTCAGTTGGAGAGTAATTATTAATTGATCCAAAACAGTCCCATTAATTTTCTTTATGTTTTCATACTTTTAACTATTGTATATAGTTTAAATAAATATATGTTTCCAATTGTGCGATGAGATGCTAAACTAATTAAAGATTCTATGAATTTAGGAACTATGTTTATTATTGTTGGTTGCATTAACTCATTCTTGTGATTAATAAACTGTCTACAAATTTGTATATTTTTTATTTATATTAAATTCATTCAATATAACTGGTAATAGGCACTTTCCCATTTTTTATCAAGTGATACCAAAAAAACATTTTGTTTCCTTTAAGTTCTATATTTTTTAATAAAGTGAAAGTATTAATACTATCTTGTGTAAAGGCTATAGGAAAGTATACAGCCATACGCCATATTCTGGATTTTTATACATAAATCTTTTTTAATATTTTTAACATTTTAGTAATATAATATGAGCTATTTGGTTTGTTTCTACTTTCTGAGAAATATTCTCTTGACAACCAATGAAGATTATTACTTAATATTTTACAATGTTGTACTGTTATTGAGTAGTTAGATTTCAACCATATTTTTTCTTGTATTTCTTTCCACTTAGCAGAATTTTTATGCTATAGCCATAAAAGTATTGTTTTAATAGTTGATGATAAAGTGTATATTTCTAGATCTGAAAAACCAATACCTCCTGCCGACCAAACTCTTGTGTGATGATTCAAGGCCAGTCTAGGTTTATTAGGAAACCAGAGAAATTTTAGAACCAAAGAGTTAAACTGTCTTATATAATCTTTAGAAGGAGGAAGAGATATTAATTGTATTACGTATAATATTTTTTGGAAGAATAATCACTTTAATTAAATATAATCTCTATTCCATTGTAAAAAAGAATATATTCCAGTTAGTAATAAAATGTTTATGGTACCTAAACTATTAATATAATTAATTATTATATCTTTAAGTTTATTTGTCAAGATTATTCCTAATTTCTTTTGTCTTCTACAATATATTTGGAGATGTTCCTATTTTATGTTTTACAGTTTCTAAGGAGAATTATAGTTTAACTTTCATTAAAACTGACCCCAGGATTCAATAAACTATGTGTTGGCTCTGTTCAAAGGCTACACAGAGTTTACATTTGTGTGAGCCAGTGTGTGGCAAGTGGCAGAGTTGCCGTGCCCCATGTATAAGCAAAGTTAAGTGGCTGGCAACAATGTTGATGGTGAGGAAACCATGTAAGCAGATGTGTATCACAATTCTGCAGAGCATCTACAGTTTGCAGATTTGTACAGAATACCACAGATATCTGTCAATCTATTAGTGCAACACATCTGCACAACTGCCAACACAATGCTGTGACATTTAACCAGATATAGGGACATATTTGACATGGATGTTGCATACAAATGTGGTAGGATGAAACTCAGACATACCTCCCAACCTCTTAAAGGTTGAAATTTGATAGAATAATAGGTTGTACAGTAGCATGAATGCTCTGAAGAGCATGACTTTTGAAACTCAAATGTCTGTCATCAGTTTCTGTCTTCAGTCCACAATGACATGCCAATGATTTGCCAGAAAACCAAGATGTTATGAGGAAAAGATCAAAAATATGAGACAAAAACTGGACATTCTGCATAAATCAGAACAGTTGAGAGGTATGAACTCAAGTGTACGTAATATTGACTCACATCAGTCCTGAGATCATCACAATGATATGACAGATTTTGATCATAGGAAGTTACTAGACTAATGGCCCTAGGGCCCTTACAAGCCTAGTCAAGTTATACCATTATTTGCACTATCGGCACCTATTGCCCTGTCCAAGAGGGACACAGGTGGACTCCCAGGGCAAATTTACAGTTACCCATCCAATCATCTAAATTGTACTAGAAGAGGCCCAATGAGGTCCTCTGTTTGACTTGAAGTGGGAGTCTGTTCCAAAGGCATGCTAACCTCTGGGAGACAAATCTGTTCCTTCAGCACATTCTATTAATGTCACATACCAGGTTGTCCTTAGAGCGAGTAACCCATGTACCATTTGACTTACAGAGATGCAGCATGTCCAATAAAGCAGGGTCAGATATTGCCTTGTATGTAAGGTAGAGATTGCCTCTAAGCAGTCTGTATGAAACAGAATAAAGTGATCCATATAGGACAGATGCTGAAGACCTTGAATTTTCCTTATGAAGAACCTTAGTGGTTCATGCAATTGCTGCAGGTGCTTGGAAAGGTACCTACCAAAAGGGGCATTGTACTCAATTACTGGCCTGATGAGGGAAGAGTACAAGGAGGTTATATCTTCTTTTTTTTTTTTTTTTGTTTTTTGGAGACAATAAGCTTACTTATAAAATGAGCCATATAGAATACTCTTGTTATCACTGTGGAGACATGGTGGTCAAAGGTAAGGTTGCTGTAAAGCTGTGTACCCAGGTCTGTCCCCATTGAGTGAGTACTTAAGGTGTTGCTATTGATGTGGTAGTTAGCAGGAACATCAAACTTACAAAAGGGATGTTAGCACATTTTTTTACATTGAGTTTAAGGCCATGACTTTGGCACCAATTAATTTGTTTGTGTAAGACCCTTTTGTAGGTTGTTGACATCATTTGGAGAGTCGATGATGGCTCCCAGTTTGCAGTCATCAGCAAACTCTGTCACCCACAAACCTTTAGTTTTTGCTTGCACTTTGGAGAAATAGATTCCAAACAGAAGCAGTCCCAGGACTGATCCCTGTGGAACACAACTGGTCACATGTCTGCTGTTGGAGGTGGATTCCTCTATTTTTACTTTATGGACTCTATCAGTGAGCCAGTTAATGACCCATCTAATGATATAAGGGTTGATACCTAGCTGGGCGAGTTTGTCAATGATGCCAGAGTGGGGGATAGTGTCAAACACCTTGGCTAAGTCTAGGTAGGCTGTATGCACAGATTTCCCTTCATCCAGAGACTTGGTGACTTTCTTGAAGAAGTCCACCAGGTTTAACAGACATGATCTCCCTCTGACAAATCCTAACTGAGTAGGGCAAGTGTTTGGAGATTATCTGTATCTTTGTTGATAAGGTCCATGATGATTCAGTCCATGGCCTTGCAGATTAGGCTAGTCAGGCTAATAGGTCTATAATTCCTGGGGTCAGTGGAAACACCTCCTTTGTGCATTGGAATAATGGTGGCCATTTTCTATTCAGCTGGGATAAAGCAGTGCTTAAACTATGATTGATAAGAGTACCCAGTGGTGTTGCTAATTCTTTTTGGCGCCCATGTAGGATGCAGCCTAGGATGTTGTCAGGTCCCATAGATGCTGTGTGTTTATGACCTGCTCTTTAGAGATACAAGGTAGGGGACAGGTGGTAGGGATGTCATGGGGTGCATGTGGTGGGGACAGGGGAGTGAAGTTTTCACAGAAACTGTCAGCCAACAGGTTAGCTATGTCCACAGGTTCAGTATATGTGGTATCATTAACTACCAGTTTGACACAAATCTGGGCCTTCCTTTTAGGTTACTGATGTAACTAAGGAATGTCTTATGGTTGTCTTTAGTTGAGGAAGCTAATGTGGATTCATAGCTTGGTTTGGAGGACTTCACAAGAAGTATTATTCATTTGTTTAAGCTGAGGAGGCACTGCTTCCTATTTAGGGATCACTCCCTCTTACTCTTAGATAGCAATTTCTTCCTATTATTGTAAAGCCTGTTAATGTCAGTTGTCCACCAGGTGGGTTTGCTCTTCCTTCAGGAGCTTGTTTAAGTCTTATCAGGTACAGCCAAGTCAATTCAGTTATACAGGTGTTTGTATAAAACATTGATGTAGAACTCGTCATAGTTGCCAGTTCTATCTGAGGGGGGTGGTGTACTGAAGCTATTTATGCCATCCCGTAAGAGGTTATAATCTACTTTGGAGAAGTTCTTTAGTTTAGTTGTTGCTAGATGCATTCAGGTGTGATAGTTACTTCAAATTAATCAGATCTCACCAGGGAAGACCTCACAGTGGGGGTGTTACAGTCATCCCCATATTAGTAATCACCAGATCCAGGATGTTGGCACCCCTTGTGAGAATGTCAACCAGCTGGTCCAGGACATTGGAGTTAACAAAGTTTAAGAATCATTGGGCAAATGAGTTTGAGCACAAGTAATTTACTAAGTCAATGAATGGGTAGTTAAAGTCATGCAAAACCATAGTGTTCGAATGTATCTTGATAGACTCAAGTAGGCAGAATGGGTATCCTGATTCATGGAAGGGGTCCTGTAGTTGGCAATGACTTTAATAGGTGTCCTACCAACAGTTAAATGCGTCTGAAGCATCTCCAGGGAATCATACTGTTTAACCAATCAGGAGGTGTATTTACCTTTAATGAATATTGATACACCACCTCCTTTAGTTTCCATGCCTTCACTTTGTGGTCTGTACATGTAGAAGGCAGTGTAACCCGATATGGCTTGGGTACTCTCCACACCCTTTAACCAGGTCTCCATGATAAGGAACACATCTGAACATTCTGGGAATGCCTGGTAAGTTGACAGGTATGAATGCAAAGTATATTGTCCAAACACAGTACAGGACAGCATATCTACAGTGCAGAGTATTGTGATATCTCATTCTGACATCCTGTACTGAAGTTATGTAAATGGTCTGTAATGGGACATGGACTGCCATGTAAAATGAACACTCAGGGGAAGTGTGTGTACTGAATAGGGACACACAGATGAAGTGTAGGAATGAACATAGGGAAAGAGGACAGGTAGAACAATATAAGGTACAGCAGAGGAGGCCATGTGAGTGGAAGATGCTTATAGCATCCACATCAATCACATATCTATATGGTACAGTAGGGACTGTACAGTGAAAATGTGTTTTATGTGACTATCACACAAAGTGAAATAACAATGGGGAAGATGTATGTGCAGTGAAAATGTGTTTTATGTGACTGTCACACAAAGTGAAATATCAATGGGGAAGATGTCTGTGTGAGATAACCATCCTGACATGAACAATGCAGAGGATCTCTGTCAGGGATCTGATATACATTAGGGTAGGGTGCATATTGTGAAGTTGTGCAAAGTGCTGTGCCTGAATATGAGTGTAAACTCAGAAGAGGTTTCTAGCAAGGTGAGCACAGATAAAGGCTCATGGAAAACATTACAAGAACAATCCACAATCATGCACAATATCAGAATCCCATGCCTCTGACATATGTGATTTAGAGTGATAAGAGATGAGTCTGCACACACAAACTTGAACAACTATTATGATTCATCCATACTCTATGAGTGTAACCATGCACACTGGACTAGCACTTTAACATCTGCTGGTGGTGTTAGGAGGGACACTTCTATTCCTGACTTGTGTACATGGCATATATATGGCACAATCCACATGTCACAAATGACAGATATACCATTAATGTTGTCAAAGACCTATGTACATATTGTGTGGATAAACAGAACAGGTAGCACACATGCATCTGGTCTAACAATTTGATTGGTGTTCTGCACCATCAGACAGTCATGTATATTCCACAGAAAGAATACCTAGGTATGGCTAATAAGCTGTGTGATAGCTCACTGTGACAAAGGTGGTACACTTCAGTTACACATCACTGGAAGATGTGTAGAGCAGTACATGAAGATGGGTGCATTGTACATAGCTATTTGTGCGATGAAGGCTGGGACCCATGAATGTATTATGGCCTCTGATGCGGATGTCCTTCACATACCCAGTACTTGAATTACATTCAAGGGAATAGTCAGTACTGTGACCACATGCTGGTAGATGGACTACTTACCATCTACACCAAGACACAGGTCACATACCTATTGGTCTGATTATAGGGTGTGATGTCCACATTATACTTGGGTGATGTGTTTGTGTCCTGACTGAACAAATAACACCACATTTCTTTTCAATCCAGGTGTTGTCATGGCTGTGGCAGCAGTTTTTTGTATGTGTTAAAACTGTTCGCATTGCACTAATATCACAGTTGGAGTCAATAATTGCTCACAATCTGTAATTCTTCAGGCAGCTGTTTAGACACAAGATGCATACGTCATCTGTGATGTCATTCCCTTAAATAATGGACAGGAAAGGGCCTAGCAGACAGCCCTGATGTATGGTTCTGATCATTGGACCTGAGAAATAAGTCACATCACACATTTCAACATAGTGAGATGCCATTTATGTAATACACTGGTCTACCCATTTGGTGATATAGCTATTTAGGGCCACATATGACAGTGTTGATTGAATACCTCAGTGTGGATTTGTGTCAAATGCCTTGACCTTGTCAAGTTCCACAAGATGATACTGTTGTCATTATGCATGCTCTCAATGACCTCTTTGAGGACATCTATCAGATGTAACAGACATAATGTAGCACTAACAACTCACACAGGTCTGTTGCACACAGTTGGAATACTACTAGTGTACATACAGAAGAGTTCCATGATGACATGCTAGTCTACCTCACAGTTGAAGAGAGTCAGGATGTTTCTATACATGCATGCATCAGGTGCTGCTGTCTCTCCAACTCAGATGGATACATGCTGATGTACACCCTTGTATGGGAACATAGTCCATGTGGGGGGTGTTGAAGTGTGTATTCAAACTTATCAAGAAGATATATGTGTTGAGTCATGCCAAAGGAAACCGTAATATTGTCACAGCCCATTGATTCCTTGTGATAGACCTGGATGAAGGTAATACAGTGCATACTACCTATTGTGATCTGGCCTAGAGTTTTGACACAACCCCCCTCACAGCTATCATTGAGAAACCCTTCCAGCTGGGGATTAACCCATACATCAGTAGATGGGTAACTAATTGGCTCACCAACAGAACACATACTGTGGAAGTTGGTGAATCAACCTATATCAGTAGAGCTGTCACCACTGGTAAACCACAGGGATTTTTGCTTGGCCCTTTACTGTTTGTACTCTATTTCTCGACAGTTCAGGCTAAAGTATATGGCCTTTTACTTGCCAAGTTTGTTGATTCATGCATATTGGGTGCAATCATTGAGTCCACAGATGATTATAACATAGTACATCAGGAGGTAACACACACAAATGAATGGTGACAAAGGCACACAATCTACAAAAAATGCAGAAATGTGTCTTTTTTATATTGTCTGTCTGAAAAGTGGAATTCCATGTAAATCACACCACTGGCAACAGTCCTGCTATGCTGAAAAATAGTCATGCAAGCACTGGGAACACATGCAGATACAATCTGAACATTGACTACCAACTGTCCACACTGGTATGCAGTTGATTTTTACATACCGGCTTGCCAGGCCTGACACACAACCTTCAACAAAGGTATGCCCATTCACGCATGTCTCCACGTAGAAGACGCTCTAGCTGAGAATCGAACCGGGCAGCATTTTACTGTGAGACGACAATGCTACCACAGCACCACCACCGCGGGTTGACTGCAGACCTTGTTACTTTACTCAAATTCCACAGCATAAGTCTGACTCGGAGTGGTTCAGACAACACTTTATAGCTGATGACATCAGCAGTGTTTGTTGAGTAGAATAGTGTCCCATATACTGGTGTAAAATGCTCTCTGTAATGTCGAGAAAGAGTTCTCTCTCTCTCTCTCTCACACACACACACACACACACACACACACACACACACACACACACACACACACACACAAACACTCGACTACAGTGAGAGAGGAACCCCTACCTATCTATATACACAGATTATAGAACTCACTAATTTATGCAAGCACCATGGCACAAGTCTGACTTTTATAACAGTGCAGGTGAACTTAAGAGTACATGACATCAGAAGACCATCTGAAAGACAAGGTGTTGGGAGGTCTGCATGAAACGGATGTGTAGGCATCTGCAAAAATCAAAATGTTGTCAGTCCATGGCATTGGAGCAGTAACTGTGGGATACACACTTCTGCTCTTCTCTTTAGACACACACACACACACACACACACACACACACACACACACACACACACACACACACACACACACATACAGTTGGCTGCAGTGAGAACAAAACCCCTATCTATCTAAGTGCACAGACTACAGAGCACAGTACTTTATGCAAGTGCCATGACACAAGTGTGATTTTTACAAGAGTGCTGGTCACTTAATAGTAGATGACATCAGCAAGCCATGTGGGAGACAAGACTTTGGAAGGCTTGCATAGGTTCATAGGTTCATAAAAGGCTATTAGCCCAATGGCCCTAGGGTGTTTAGAAGCCTAGCTGTGTAAAAACACAAGTAACCTTACTGCCTATAGTCAGATGGTCATTCTTAACAGAGCAATTTTGTGAGCTGTCCATGAGGAACATAAGTGCCATCCCTGAAGTGACTCTACAATCACCCAACCAGTTTTCAAGGTTGAGCTTGAACAAGCTCATTGAGGAACACTGCTTCACACACAGTGGGTGCCTATCACTGAGGAGTGTAAATCACTGGGGGAGCAATCTGTGTCCCCCAGCATGCTCTGTTTATGTCATGGGCTAGGTTGAAAGCCCTGGAGCAAGTTATTCTTGTTCCATTTGTTTGCAGATGTCCAGCATTTACAGCAGGGCAGGGTCTGAAACTGGTCTGTAAGCCAGGCATAGGTCATCTTTCAGCAGCCTCCAGCCTGCATGATATTGAGTACAGCAACAGGTCTTTCAGCCTTTCCATGTATGTCACGTTTGGAGGCCCTGGATTCTCCCACCACAAACCTCTGTTTTTCCTCCAATTGCTGCAGGTCTCTGGTGAGGTACAGACAGAAGAGAGCATTGTACTCAATTAGTGGTCTGATAAGGCTAAAGTACAGCAAAGCTATGACCATCCTGGTCTTGGATGTGATGTCCATATGTATGAGGTGTGCAAATCAGAATGTGAGTCTCTCCACTACATACACATAATGATGAAAGTGTAGATTGCTATCAACCTGTGTTCCTAAGTCTCACAACACCATGTTTGAGCTTAGAGGGGTGTCATGTATATCATAATTAGCAGGGGTATTTCATTTCCAAAGGAGATAATGAGACATTGTTTGCTTTAAGGTTCAGTCTGTGAGTTTGGCACCAATCATTTGTCTGTGTTAGCCCCTTGTGTAATATGTTATCATCATTGACAGACTCTGTATGAGTGCATCCAGTTAACAGTCATCTGCACACTTGGTAAACAACAGGACATCTACTGTTGCCTGCGCTTTAGGGAAGTAGTTTCCAAACAGTTTAGGGCCCAGCACTAGTAAGTGGGCTAGTGGTGGAGGTACAGTCCCCAACTTTGACAGTGTGTTCTGTTAGTGAGCCTGTTGGCTATCCATCTAGTACTGTATGGCCTGATTCTTAGATGGAAGATCTTCACTATGAGACTGAATGAGTGGAGGATAGTGTCACAGGCCTTGGATAACTCAACATGGGTGGTATCTCCTATTATCCCCTCATCCAGGTCTTTGGGGTCAATATCAAAGAAGTCCAGAAGGCACAATAAGCTACCCTTGACAAAACAGAATGGGTCAGATCAAGTGTGTGGAAGGTTACCTATGTCCTTGTGGGTAAGCTCCATGCTGATTCCTTCCCTAGCCTTGCACATCAGGCTTTTTAGGCTTATGGGTCAATAGTTGCAGTTATGCATGTTACCAGATTGATGTGCATTGCATATCACACAACATGTGATATTACTTTCTGCAGTGTGGGCAATACATACGTGGAAAAAGTACTGAGACACCAAGATTACAGTGCTGGGGTGGTGGCAACATATGGCTGTATTGTAAATATGTACTATATTGCTAGATAGAGCCTTCAGTTTGTAACATCTCCACATGTAGTTTCATGTCATAGACTGGAAATGGACAGTAAACAGCAGAAATACATATTTACTGTTCAATAGCACTACGAGCAGCAGGTTTGCGTGATGGTTGGCAAAGTGCATATGCATGTGAGATACATGTTTGCATGTAGCTAAGCAGTGCACAAATGTGAGGCACAGTGCTAAAGTCTAACAGCTAGTATTGTGTCCACGCAACACACCCACTGCTTAACTGACTCTGTGGCAGCACGAGTTAATGTACTGATACATTTCTTTTTAGGCCCAGATGGTACCGGGTTTGAATCCAGGTGTATCTAATACTTTTAAGTACTGATAATACAATGACATGAATTCTTTCTAGTACATGTGTTGCTGTGTGTTGGCACAGCACAGTGGTGTTAAGCGGCACTGAGCAGAGGTAACTGCAGCAGTTTGCCATCTCTTCCCATTGCTAGACCTTGGTGCATGATGCACACCTCCGCACAAACATGGAGCCCAAAAAGTGAAAGAATCCATTGCTTTTCCAGCAACTTAAGTGTGCGTGGTGTGTGATTCTATTTTTTGACCAGATTAAAGTGATTAAATGAGGTAGATAGGAAAGTAAAAAAATGGGTAGCAAATGGGGGAAAACAAAGGGAAAGCAGGACAGGAATGTGCAGGATGGACTCAGGAAAGAACCATACCTATCCATTTCTTTACCAGTGTAAACTGAATATATGTGCAAACTATTAACTGAATCTGGACTGTCACTTTCAGAGAGAGGGGTGACCACAATGTAATCATGTTATACAGCCAATTGGACCAAATCAAGTGTGTCAAAAAGACACGTGTGAAATGGAGAGCTATGGGACGGTTTATTTATTTATTTTTTTTGTGGGACAAGTGCTCATTTATTTTTTATTTCAGTGAGAGAAACAGAGAGAGAGAGAGAGAGAAAGAGAGAGAGGAATGATGAGGAAGGGACATAGGTATGTCTGGGTCAGGTAAATTGAGTAGGTGATGAAGCAATTGCAGATAGACAAGACAAACAAGATAAAAGACTGTAAAGATGATGGACACAAAAGGTTGGAGGGCAAAATGATGGGGTTGAGGGTGGGGACATCTCAAGCCCACAGTCATCAAGCTGGGAGACATTGAGATTTGAGTCCTCACCCACAGGACTGTCATCACTGTTGCCCCAATCCGCCAGTGGCTGGAGTGTTTCACATCTCCTCCTTCTCCTAGTACTATGCAAAATGAAGGACGGCAGCACACTATCCTATGCACCATCCCTGGTAACTCGCTGTAGGTGACTAAATCACCACCTCTGCCACTGTTCCCAGAGGGTACCTCTGGACCAGCCTCCAGGACAGGACTACCTGAGTGTGCAGGTAGTGCAGGGGCAGCAGAGGAAGTACTGCCATATTGGGTCCCACAAGTGTTGGGAATTGTTGCTGCAGCCGGTGGAGCAGGGGCAACCTGATCCAATGGGTCTGGCCTACCTCGCTGTGCTGTGGTGCATTTAGCGAAGTGGCACACATGGATGACATGTACATATTTTGAAAGCACATAAGAAAAATAAAAAATAAAATAAAATTAACATAAAAATGTATAAAATAATAAAATACAAATAAAATAAAAAAATACAAAATAAAAAAAATAAACATATATTTTTAAAAATAAAATACAACAAAAATAAAAAACATTAAAAAAGAAAGATAAGGGGTGGGGTGAGAGAAAAAAGAGATTAAGATTAGTACCTTCATATGTGGTATACAATGCATTAATACAATTATGCAACTCTGTTATCTTAACTGTCTTAGGTTTTACATTTAGGTCTACTACCTAACAGATGCACAGTATACTACAGATTGCATCAAGTAATGTGAAATGCACATATGTATCTTCCAGTTACATAGTTAACAGTTTACAGCAGGGCAGCTGTGCCACTGGTATAGAAATTTTATTTTAATGTAAATATTATTGCAGAAATAACAGTATTGTATAGTTGTGAAGTGTGGTCTTTGAACCCACAACCTTTGACTAAAGTCTAATATTGGAGTCTTACAATTATTATTTTGCTACAGACTAATGTATACCTACATACTTGCATTTACAGCTGGGATATGCATGCTTAATTTGATACAACTCTATAAAGCACCAAACAGATATCTGTAACATGTAATGCGACAATAACAATTTTGTTCTGTTGCATACATACCACTTGCTTCCCTCAGTCTCTCCAATTTAGCCTTGTGGGCTCAACATTCCACTCCCCATCACTGGCAGCTAGGGAAAAAACAAAAAATACAGAAGATCATTATGCACACCAGTCTGGCCTACAATTAGCTTTCTAAGTTTTACAAATAGTGTCAAGATGATACACAGATGCGGGATGTCCTGAGTCCTAAATTCCTCAATTCAGTGGTTGACAGTATCCCTCTTCCTCCTCTGTAGGTCATTAAAATTATGCCTATACTGTTCACCAGTGCGTGGGACACCAGTGGCACTGGATACAGCCTTTCTGATAAGATAATGACAGGAATAAGATATTTTCGAATAACATCCTTTGATACACTGTTAAGACAATAATTCCCCAAGAAGGAAGTATTTAAGATATCTTAAAATTAGATTTTCCTGTTAGAAATATGCTTCAAATACCAGAGCAGAAGAATTATGCTGCTAACTTATCACAATATTGGTAATGCCCAATTGTATCTTTTCCTAAGGTGTCCCGACCTGAATGTCATATTCTAGATTGCATACCCTAGCTTATTAGCAAACATATCCCCAAATTCCTGCAATACTGCTCAGATTTGCTGAACCTTGCTAGGAATTAGTTGAGCAAAGCCACTCTGTCACTGAAATATTTATCTCCCAGAATACAGACCTGCACTTTGTTAGGTTTTCCTGATGCATTGTTTTCCCAGAGCTGGTATAATGATCACTTCTGGGTCTTTTGAAGTCACCATCTGTCCTTGTTTGTATAGCCCATATTTTTTCTCTAAATTATATGTCTATTGATAAAGAAAAATACATATAGTATACACATTTCAAACATATACTTTGACCCACTTCCATTACAATCATATTTCCAGTTTTTACCATGCACATCATACAATATTTTTGCATTATTACTAAATCATTCCACTACATGCTAATTATGTTTATGCTTAAATATTCATTTTTGTAATATTGGCAATATAGTCCTCATATCAGACTGACCTGCTCATATTACACTCACCTATATTATTTATCTTCTTTTGCTATTCACCCTTCTCTTTGCTGCCTGCCTTTCCATACTTAATCACATCCATGTCTTAATCATTTATCCACCTTTAACTTACCTAATTTCCTGCTCCCTGCCTTATCCTTTGACCTACTTTCTCTGCCTGCTCTATACCAGTATCTCCCTTTTTCCAAAATTCATGTATTTTACTCTATATGCATCCTGTGATTAATAACATTTTTCTTTTCCCTTTCACCATTTCCTTCATACACTTTAACTAGACATAACAGCCTTGACCTCCTTAAGATATAGGGTCTATGTCATATAATCGAACTTCCAAAATTTCGAACACCATATGTTCGAACTTGGAAGTTTGAAATATGACAACGAAACCTCAGAACAGTGAATTTTTTCCCAGGGAAAAAATTCGCTGTTCTGAAAAACACACACACAACACAAGCACACCAAAAATCTAGTAAACCTACACTACACCTTACATACACAACTATCTATGCAGTAAACTTAACCCAAGCCCTAACCCTAAGGTCTGTCACTATCGCACATTTACCTTACCAGCACCCTAACCCTAAAATCCGTTACTATCGCACACTTACCTTACCCGCACCTTAACCCTAAAGTCCTTCACAATCACACACTTACCTTACCCGCTCCCTAACACTAAAGTCCATCCGCGGATTCACAAATCCTCTGTGTAAGACTTAATAAGTCTTACTCAGAGGCTGCAGTTGAATGGTATGACGTCAGCGTGCCATGAATATTCATGAGGGCATGCTGACTCAACCGTAAGTCATACACGGACTGGGTAGGAAAGCAGGGGGCGTGTCCGACTGCCGAGCAGTCTAAATGGCCATGCCCCTGCAAGGTTTGGAAAAGGAAAATGAAAGTACACAACAGCGAGTCCGCTCAAATGTCCTTGCACCCAACACCACACTCCCTGACATTGTAAACCCCCATCACAGTTATAAAAAGTAAAAAAATTAATTTTATTTTTTTAAATTCCTGAAATAGCTGCCCGTATTTGCGCATGTGTGCGCGGGTGTGCCCATTGCTTAGCTGGAGTTAGCAATAACGATATGGAAGAGCATAAGAAAGAATGTTTATGCAAATCACACCAACTAGCAATAGTTGTGTGGTAGCGTATTCGCACAACGAAGAGGTGTTCATGGTTCGAGTCCCACCACTCCCCTTCTTATTTATGTTTTAAATCAGTACATGGAATAATACCTGACAAATATGATTAAAATATCAGTAAAAAGCAGTGAAATAGCCAATGTATCAGTGAACAAAATATTATATTTTTAAAGGATCCTGATATATAATTGCTTGCAGTTAAGCAGCGCTTTACCCAGTGCAATAGAGTTGCCCATAGTTTAATAACACTTTACCCAGTGCAATAGAGCTGCCCGTAGTTTAATAACGCTTTACCCAGTGGAATAGAGTTGCCCATAGTTTAATAGCGCTTTATCCAGTGCACTAGAGCTGCCCAAAGTTTAAGAGCACCTCACCCAGCGCAATAGAGGTGCTCATAGCGAAATAGCGCTTTAACTAGCACCTATATAATTGCTTGCAGTTAAGCAGCACTTTACCCAGTGCAATAGAGTTGCCCGTAGTTTAATAGCACTTTACCCAGCGCAATAGAGTTGCCCATAGTTTAATAGCGCTTTACCCAGTGCACTAGAGCTGCCCAAAGTTTAAGAGCACTTCACCCAGCGCAATAGAGGTGCTCATAGCGAAATAGCGCTTTAACTAGCGCAATGTGTTTGTGCGGACGTGCGCGCTGCACCAACCAGGGCACCATAGGGCACCATGGAGCAATGCAGAGCAAAGTTGCTTAAATGCAGCCACACCCCCTAGCCTGACTGGACAGTATGAAAATAAAGTGAATGACAAGGTTTGAACCCAGGACTCTGTGCATCATAATCAAAGTACAGAACCACTAAGCCATCACAACTTAGGAGAAACAGCCCATGTTAACATACATATACTTAGTAATGGTAGATTAACCATTACTAAGCAGGTCTGCAGTCAGCTGAGAATTTTCAAAAATGGCCAATCACAAAAAAGTGCGTGAAATGCGGCATATTTAAGCCCCATAGGCAGGAATACTCGCCATAACTGATTGTAGCTCACATCTGCAGTTAGAATGCCTGGTGCTGGAGAGGGTACACATTTCCGAGTGCAACGTTGGGGCATCGAGGAGTCGAAATACATAGTTTGGCTCCTTGTCCACTGTCATGAGTCAAGAGTCCTGCAGGGCCAGTTCCAAGGGACGGAGTACAAAGCAGAGGCTTGGAGCCAGTTAGCTCATGACCTCACTAGTGTCACAGGCATTCCTCGGGCTGGTGAGCAAGTCCGTCACCACCATGCAGACCTGAAGAGACGGAAGCAGGACTGCCTGAACCAATGGATACAGGATGCCCGTGGGATGCAGGATGCCCCACAACTGAGTAGGTAGCCATGGAATGCAGTATGTAGGAATTGATAATTGATTCTGTATAATGGATAGGTATGTCTCAATATCCCTTAATTTACTTTACAGCTGCAGGTGACCATGCTGTGAATCAGCAAGCCTATGCAGATAGGCTGCAAAGGCTGTGCCACCAGGAAGGTTGGTGATTATTCTGCATGTATTGTTATATACAATAGGGGAGAAAGCATGAAATAAAGTGTTGTAGTCCAATAATACAGCCATAAATGGCCTGAATAAGTCCTCTGCATGTACTATCAGATAAAAACGTCAGAGAGCCAGAAAACGAGTGTAGTAACCCATTAAGAAAGGTATAATATGTCTTGAATATGTCTTCCATATGCACCGTTATAACAAATAAAGGAGTGAGCCTGTGGAAAAGTGTGTAATGTCATTAATAAAAGTCTAAAACCTGGAGTGTGTCTGTGTCACTTAGTTTGAAATGTTGTTGTACCCTTGCATTATACAAATAGTACTGTTTTAAAAAGTGATGGCAACCCAGAGTTGTGCAGTCCCATTTAAAGTGGGTGATGGAAGGGCTAGTAGCTGTGAAGCATATATACAGTCCTCAACAGTCAGTTACTGGCTGGCATGCATAAGTAAATTTGGCACACGAGTAGCATGTTAATTTCTTCCCCAGAAATGTGAGTGTGTGTCAAGAAATTCAGGGTTCTGTACAAATTGAAGTGAAAATGTCATGTGAAAACATCCAGATAGGTAGATTTTTTATTTATTTATTTATCATTTGTTGACCGGAAAAGTCTGACTAAGTTCCACAAAGCCTGTTTTCAGTGGAGGCCCGGGGAGAAATGCACCAGATAAAGAAATATACATGCAATTAAGGAATATGTAGCAGTAACATCTGCATCTTGGACAGTTAGTATGTCAGATATAGGTCAGGCATATATTGAACTAGCCAAACCCATTACACAACCTAATGCATGGTGGCAAGTGTAATAATACATGTAGAGGATATACACCTGCAGTCACTAAGAATGTAGTGTAGACTGAAAGTAATTATAAGATGTTAATCAAGGTTTTTTTTTCTACCCCCTACTGTATGTGCATAAACCATGCAATTCCACACCTCAGTGGGTATGTGTAATCTTAAATATTTTTTGGGACATATGTCTTATTGTTCTATAAATATTTGCATTCACGTTGATGCATGTGCCCTGTTCAAACACCACAATCATGGTGGCCTGTTGCTACCAAACATCCCTGCTTGCTGTTGGAATATTCACTGTCATTCAATATATACATGTGCTATGCTTGCTGTTCAACTGTTGGAACCTTGGTGTGTTGGGTTATTGGGAATATTACTGCATGCTGTTACAACTAATCTGGAATGCTGTTGTTTATGTTGTAATTAAACACACCTAATCACAGAACATATGGGAAGGCCGGTCCCAGTGGACCCACCTGTCCCTCCTCAGCTGGCAAGTGCACCTGGCACCAGCAGGTCCAGTGCCCAGCCCTGGCTCCCCTCTTCCATTGGTCCTGTGCCACCTTCAGGTGGAAGCGCTGCAGGGGGTGGGGCTCATACCCCCCATGCAAGCATGGGTGGAGAAGGGCCACCTGTCATCCTTCGAAGGGTCTGGGCTGTGGTGCGTAGGGAGATCCAGCGTTCAGTCGCTGATCCCCTACGCCAGCTCGAGGCGAGAGTGACACGTCTCAAGGGTGAGCCTGCCCATCCTATGCAGCCCCCAGCACAGCCACCCTCGGGGCTGTGAAGGTGCAGTGGTGACTGCCCATGGGTGGGTTTCTCAGTTCCACTGTTACCATCTGTGGGCTCATAGGCTTGCGATTTCCAAACATCCGTCCCCGTCAATTGGGTTCACCCACCCCATGTGTCATACTCCGCCCCTGTATGCGTCTTGTCTGTCTTGTTTGTTTACCTCCCCAACCTACCTTCCCAAACATACCTACTTCCTCTACCTCACTTTCCACTCTCACCTGAAAAAAAAGGGCAATCTGTACCCACAAAAAAATTACGCCCCATACATAACTGCCCATTTCGCACACATGTCTACTGGACATGTAAACTGATAATTATAATTGGCAGTACAATATACTTTGTTGTCCTCACCCCTCTCCCAGGGGTGGAAGGTTTCAAATTTCACTCCAAATGTATTGCATATGCACAGCTGTTGGTGGTAAAGAAATGGGCAGCTATGGACCGTCCCTACACCTTTCCTGCACATCCTGAACTTGTTTACCTACTGTCTGCTCATCTTTGTGCCTCCTTTTTCACCACTTTTCTATCTCCTCATTTTCTTTTCTTTAAAAGAAATTAGCACGGGGGTTAGTGGGAGTAAGCACTTTTAAGTGGTAGTAAGTGGATTTAAGTGAGTGGGCGCATGTGTGCGCTCAGCTAAGTATTGCTAAGCATCGCGCAAACCCACACAAACCCACTTACAACTGCTTAAAAGTGCCTTAGTCACTCTATGGAAGGGATCTTGTTCTGCTCAGCAGCAAAAGAAAAGACCTCTGCCAGTCTCGAACCCCAAACCATTGACACAGTAGACTGCATGGATTATCACTAAGCCACAGCAGATATACAAATAACTTGGTGCTGACATAAATATATCATGCATTACAATAAGGGAATGTAAATGGAAATTAGGAATGGTAAAACACAAATCCTGTTCTGTGGGTCTTTACCAGCAGTTGTTGTGGAATTGCATGACATGACTGTGAAAAGAGAACCAGCCATCCAAGCAGGGAATAATGTTACAGTAGCACCTTACAAACACCACACAGTATCAGACCAGGATAAATACTGGCAAAGTTGATTATGGCAGAGGCCAGACACCCCAACTGAGACTGCTTTACAGGGATGTCCCTGATTTGTAAACAAATGTTAGCTGTGCCCCACTGAATCACTCTGGAAAGTACTAACTTTAGGCAGACAAGTGTGGAATCACACATAGTGAATAATCTCAATAGGTGAGAGTAGACACTGCCTGCACGTCAGAAAATGTATAGGTAAACATATGCTCTGATTCCCAAGAAAGTCTCAACTGCAATATGTCTGTAATATATTGCAGGTGTATCTAACATATATGTAAATTTCACTGAGGCTGTTCAAATACATACCTGAGAGTATCTGAGGCCTGTCAGAGGCAGAAACACACAAGCATATCAGCATTGCTGCTGTTACACACTCTGCAAATAGCCTTGGAAGGAGTGCCACAAGCATGCCCTTATGTAGGAGTACAACACAGAAATATCACAGGATGTAGCCATGTACTGCTAGCAACCAACTGTGACAATGCCAATGTGCCAGTGCTGAAAAGACTGGTGTGGTGCACAGACAAAGTATAATAGGCTCATCTCTAGCTACCATCTGGATATGTCCACAGGTGGGAGCTACACAGACAGACTACTTGCCTTGATAGACTAACAGGTACACAGCAATCCTGTATGTTCAGCAAGATAAACTTCACATGATAATAAAAAATGCTCTTTGCAGTTCTGCACCCCTACCCAAAGGTACAACACACCTGTTTATTCAGGCAAAAAACAGTGTGTATGTAGGCATACTCAGTACTGAAATATGTCCAGTTGTGTTGAGCAGCCTGTGCTAATGTCAACACAAACAAACCACAAACTGTTCAGAGGTGAGTAACGTAATATTTACAGTATAGCAGTTCACAAACACTGCATGTGCCACAGGAATACAGTGCACTAACCACATTTGTATGGCAGTTAAATGTCTAATTCAGAAAGAAAGTACATACTCCCATGTATCCTGTGTTAGCAGTTGGAGGAGTGAGTACATGTCTACACTGAGAAGTGTGTACTGAAAGCAGCAACATTCAGGTTTGAGTACAACATGCATATCACTGGCTATAACCCCAGCATCAGATAAGAGACATATACCAACCTTCTGACTGACACAACGGTGTCCAGAACAAACAAGCATGGGCCCCACCTTGGAAATCTGAAAGAGCTACGCATACCTAACCTAGCATTTTATAGCAGCGGGCTGCAATCACAGTGAGTAATGCAATCAGCACACAGCAGGCTGCATGCAATTACTGAATGGTGGGCAGCAATTGGTGCAGAGGCTGTCACATGCACAAGTGCAGATACCTAGAAAAGCATGCTGTACCTGCTGTCCACACATGCAGTATTATCATTGCAGGTACAGGGAGAAAGAGAGTAAGAGAGAGACACAGACAGAGACACAGACAACAGAGAGAGAAACTGAGACATAAACAGAAACAGAGGGAGAAAACCCCAAACAAACAACCAACCAAAAAAAAAAAAAAAAACTACAAAACTGTAACAGACAGAGCAGGGAAATACAAAGGTAAGGCATGTAACTCATATGTATGTGTTGGCATGTAGTAGATGTTCCTGAAGAGTACTCTACACACTGCAAATTATCCATGTGTGGCAGGAGCGTATCTATCTGTATCTGCATATGTGCATAGGTCAAGGGACATACTGCAACTGTTAGTGAAGGGTGGACAGATATCTGTCATTAAAGGTTGTTATGTGCATATATCTATGTAGGTCATAGTGTGTGGCATAGAAAACAGCATGCAGTGCTGATATATGTCATGTGCTGGTTAAACACTGTGGGACTGATTTGTCAGATCTGCTGTGTTATAGCCAGTGAGGCCTGCTAAAGCTACATGGGCTGAGGACACCCACATGCATCCTGCACAACACTGTGCAATATAATCACATAACTGTACATCCCACAACTGTAGCATAACTGATATCCCCACCATGAAAGGTGGACTGTACATGTGCCTATATGTACATCTATGTGTACAGCAATGGATGTTTACATGTATGTGTACAGATATGTATATATATATATATATATATATATATATATATATATATATATATATATATATATGTGTGTGTGTGTGTGTGTGTATGTACATACAGAGAGAGAGAGAGAGAGAGACATGGGGCCAGATGTACTGCAACAGGTGTGTGGTGACCAAGGCATGGACTGTAGACAAGTGTTGATACTGCAGTGCCATTCCTCCTTTCCAAAACACTGTACCATTAACTAACACATAGGTAGAGATCTACCTAGCACCAAAGGTGTGAAAAGGGAACATGGGACACAGGTGGACAGTAGCCACCTCTTTGATAAAGACAGTGTCACACTAGACCTGTAATCTGTCTGTGTGGTATGTGTCATGACAACAGGTGTGTCATCTAGGGAAATACAGGTTAGTGTTCCCCTCTATTCATCACAATGCCCTGTGTGGTATGTACCTCACATGACAACTACAGCAGGTGAAAAGGCCACAGACATACCTCACAAAGGGTAATACTGGCCGCAAACAGATGCCCTATGCAGACTGACTCACAAAACCACATCTAGACTGTATTGCATACCAGCTACACAGAGGTGACCTCTGCCAGATATACAGAAGTATGTCACACCCATAGCTGGGTGACAACCACCATGGCAACATATCACAATCCCTCTGGGATACACACTCTAGGGCCCTTAACCTCATCAGCTCACTAAACAGCACATGCTGGAGGGATAGATTCCTATCTCAGAGATATGCCATACACTGGAATAGACCACCTAGCAATAGCAAACAAGGCTCCTCATTAGCAGTTGTCATAAATACCCCTGATGATTGTTTGGGAGATTGATAATAGACCACAGGAACCCCCCTCTGTGGTTCTGGTTGGTAGGGGCAAGTGAAATCAATGTACATGTGTGTCAAAGGCCAGGGTAGCATATGGCTAGGCTGCTGTAGGCCCTAGGGCCAATAGCATATAACCTACCTATGACACTATGCACTCACACATGTACTCAATGCAATACCTGCTATGTGAGGTTGAATAACTGTAACGCTGAATGTGTGCAAGGTCTGTAAAGGAGTGCTAGGTTAGTGTGAAGTTGTATCTGACATGGTAGTGTCTATCCTATCTGTGACACCAGGAAAAGATGTGTATTGTACTGTTAGGCAATCAAAGTAGCATGGCATACGATGTCACGTAGTTCCTTGTTGACGACCGTGATGTCTCATTGTAGGCTAAAGCAAAACATGCATGCTTAGTGAGTGGTGAATCCAACTCCCATATGAACTGTAGCTACCTGAAGCTGTAGGCCTAAACAGCACAGTATGGTGTGTGTTCACATTGCTTGGAAACACTGTCTTGTGTGTTTCCTGTAGTCTGCACAGAGGACAAAACTCAGGCATAAGGGTTTGTAAGTAGTGGCACACAGTACTGTATAGTACACAGGTAATGCTCATCTGTGTTGGCATACAGTGGTGCATTGTATGTTTGCCTGATGTGTGTGTAATTATGCCTGTACCATGGCTGCAATCATATGTGTGTTACAGGGTATACGTGTGTATCCAGCAGCATATATACTCTGTTACAGCAGTATGCCACCTATAGTAACAACTATACACATATGTTAGGCAGGGCTATGGCATCAATGACTAGGGTGGTTGACTGGTACTACTGTAACTGTACTTTACATTCATTGCAATGGATGACATCTCTGTTCATGCATTGGCATGCTATATACCCCTGTGTTGAGGTTGTGCATTGTGTCACAAACAGTGTGCCGGGTACTGTTGTATAGTGGTGTAATATATAGAGTGTGCCAGGCACTGTTAGTCAGTTGTGGCCTGAGAACCAATAAGTGGTAGTGAACGTGTGTAACCCCTGACAGACAAATGGATGGTATATATGTCAGTAAAGTGATATCTTTGGTTAAAGGTTTAAAGTGTATCACAGGACTTGCTCACACATATTGTTCATATCTTTTTCAGCCAGATGGCCCACCAATGCAATCCATTGTACACAGCAGTGGAGGAAGATGAAATTGTCCAAAGCCTGGTGCAGCAGTACACAATGCTGTTTTCCCAAAGCAGCCAGCACCAGCAGGAGTGGACTGCACTGTGGCAGGATCTTGTTAGTCAGGTAAATGACATAGGCATGCATAACCGGACATATGCGCAGGTATGCCATCACTGCAGTTATTTAATTAGACATGTCTGGTGGCGTGTGTCTGTTATCCAAAGTGAACAGCTTGCCATAGGTGGTGGGGTGGCCATTCATCCCCCCTCACCAGAGTGGAGGAGCTGCTCCTAAGCATGGTGGCTCCTGGACAACAGCAGCATTACCTGTGACATGTGTTGTCATGGAGGCCGGAGCCACCCAGCATGTTCACATGGAGCGAGCAGGTAACATGCCCTATCTGTACACTACAGTTAACTGTATTGTTAGATTATGTCTACATGAGATGTGTACTGTGTGTTTAGCAGTTGTGCTGCCTAGTGTTACGCAATACTTATATTTGGAATATTATCTCTACACCTGTGACTGTTGACTGTTGTTCAACTGTAGTTTAGCATATCCACTGTAGCAATGCCACAGTTGCGGCCACTGACGAACTCTCTCATATTCTTGTAGGTCCCTCTGGTGTGACAGCAGGGCAGACGATCCATGCTGGTGAGTGTGGTATAACTGCAATGTTGGTAGTGAAATGTGCATGTCATAGGTGAGGTGTAGGCCATGTACACATAACACACCTACGCATAATGCATGCAGTGCATGTTTGGTGTAAGACGTTGCACAGCTCAGTAATGTCAGTAGCTGCCTCAATGACATGCAATACACAGAGCATCAGACACAGTTGTGGCAACACTTTACTGCACATTGGATAGGCATAGTTTCTACAGCTGTACACAACATAACATGTTTATCATACGCAGTACACAAAAACATGCTACATATGGTGTTACCACACACCCGCTGTAAGGTCACACTTCAGTATCCCACATGTCATCTACACACACATGATGTACCTCAGGCGTAGAGGCCTATCATGGGGCTGTGCAACACTCTTCAACACATAACACAGTCGTGTTAGGCAATGCTCACTATTGGGCACCTCACACACCCATGTACAAAGTTGCTTTGTAATTGTGAACACAGCCACGGCACTGCAGTTCAAGTACAGCATGCTAGGCGGTGGTCTGTCACACATTAGTAGCCATGAGTGACCATAAGATGCATGATAATGATGGCACATGGTACTACACCCCATCCAGTTACAGTGACCACAGTACTACACATAGCAGTCATTGCTTTGCACCTCAATTTTGTGTGTGTGCAAACATATGCACCTATACACAATATGTATAGCATGTTGTGTGGGTGCTTACATATGCCAGTATACACAATATGCACAGCAGTTGCCATCTGTACAAAGTGTCACATATATGTCCTCGAATGCTATTAGGTGTATAGGTCACATGGCACACATAGGGTATGTGTGGTGTTTAATGTTGTAGTCATGTAGCATGCCATGTCATGGCTGGCACCGACATATCTGCAATATGTCTCATACTCACCATAACCACTGTACAAGTGCCATGTTGAACATTGAGATCCCTTCACATCTACATGCACCACTCATCCCGTGTGTGTACATAGCATGCATGTGCTACACCTGTACCCACTTTTATCTGTTATGGACACAGACACTGTAATCAAACATGGCAATCTATGTGTCACACAGATAACACATGCAGCCATGGTATGTATACCTGTGAGTGATGGTGCACAGGACATTGCAGAGCTGATAATACATGCACAGCAATGTTGTGTCCATGTACACATTGTGTTCCAGGGTGCAGGCAATCACTGAACAACTACACACATGCATCAAAGCCATGTATAATGTCATTAAATAGGGCCATCTACACTTGCACTGCATGGTCTTGAGTAACACATATTCTGCATGCAGACACATGTGAGGTGACTGCCTTGTGATACTGGCACCCACCTTCATCCATTATTGAGTATGTGTTGGATTGCTGGTGTGTGTGTGTGTGTGTGTGTGTGTGTGTGTGTGTGTGTGTGTGTGTGTGTGTGTGTGTGTGTGTGTGTGTGTGTGTGTGTGTGTGTGTGCTGTAGTGAGGAGTGTATTTGTGTGCATGTGTGCATGTGTGCATGTGTTCATGTGTTCATGTGTGCATGTGTTCATGTGTGCATGTGTTCATGTGTTCATGTGTTTATGTGTTCATGTATGCTAACATCGTGTACAGATTGTAAAGTGTGTTTCCTGTCTTCCTCTCACAGGTGCTGAGTTTGGGGTGGCTGAAAGCAGCAGGGAACCTGAAGTCACTGCCACTAATAGTGGAGATGATGAGACATGTATTCTGGCACAGGAAGGTTTGACAGGGTCTGTCATTGGTCCACCAATCGACAGTACACAACGTTCAACCCCATCTATGCGCACATTCATACTGCCGAAACATCCCTCATCACCAATGGCCTTAGCCGAGGGACAGCATACAGTTGGCATTGACCAGGAGAGTGTGGTACCCATGGCACTTGCATCCCCTCACAGCAGCCATAGCTGGATTCCTGGGATGGTGCCACATAGGCGGATGTCCAGGGGTTCACGGGGGAGCACCACTGGTCGTATTGCCCCTGGCAGATGTGCCCCCAGAGGTATTACAACCACCAGTATGTTCTGGGCTGTAATGCAGGCACAGGCACGTATGGAATGGTACACCAGCCAGGGACTAAGGGCGCAGAGGGCCCATTACACCGCTATCAATGACAGCATCCGTGACCTTGCTGGTGCCATCCGGAATTACACCGAGGTCATTGATAGATGTTGGGGGGAGACAATAGATGCCCTCCACAATGTGTCTTCCATGAGCCAGGACCATGAGAGATGGGTGAGACATCAATGGGGGTGCATGCCAGCAACAGCTGGCAGTCAACGTGGATGGCACACAGATCACAGCTGCTCCCATAGTGGCAGTACCAGCCCCAGCAATGTACAGTCCTAGTAGACCACGTTCACGTGGCTCTGGCCAGTCCCAGCAGGGACATGGGTCCAGTCACCATACTTCTGCCTCTGATGATAGTACCCAGTCAGGGTTGGTACCCAATACTGCCCGTAGCACCCCTGCCAGGCACAGGTACCATGTCTGTGCCCAGAGACAGTGATCTGTACAGCCTAGCAGGTACAGTCTGTGGCTGTCCCACAACCTCCCGTATATGACAGCCACATGGTGGAGCTGTGTGCATGCAGACACACACACATTAACCAAACAACTAGGGCTCACACATACACACACACATTACATCAACATTGGCCCATGCTGTACTGTTGTCCCTCATACACACACACACACACACACACACACACACACATGTCGATTGGATGGGTCAATGTCAGGCTCTGGCAAACCAACACACCCTGTGCATATGATGACACCTGTGCAACATCCTGTCATCTGTAACATTGATGCAGGAACAGGCTAACATGGTTCTGATGCACAGGGTGACATTATAGCAGTGTAGCAATATTAGCAAGTTGTCAACAGGAAAGTGTAATGATATCCTTGTAGGTATATCTGAGCAGGCATTATGCATCACAGCTCTGATTGTCAATGTAGCATTGTTTACACCAGTGTTAGGTTTGAGTATGTATTGTCCACCCATGTGCCACTTGGCTATAGTGTACAGTGTTGCCAGCATGTGTTAGTGAGTGAACAGTACGTGTGTGGTGTGTGCATTACAGATTAGCAGATGTACATCTGTGAACATGGTAGGTGCGCACTGTCTGCATGTACATGCATAGTGGACACATGGGACGTGTGACATACCCTGTTGTACACATTAACATCTCATAGTATCTTTCGATTGCCAGTATGCATTCTACTACAGATATGTACTAACATGGGTTCACATGTGTGTATGACATGGGTTGACAGTATGCTGAGGGTGATCCTGTTAATACCTGTCAATGATTTGCAGTCTGGTAGTATACACAACCTCAACAGCATGACTATAACCAATCATTAGATGATTGGGTGTGTGCGGCACAGATGACCTTGGACACAGATCACTACAGTGGCCGGGCTTGTCACATACATACATATGTGACTTACGATCTGAGAAGCAGTGGCACAATCTGTCAAAGGAAACAAATGTATTCATGTAGTATGCAGACTTCACACCTATGTACTGATTGAGGTCACATGTACACATATTTATTTGCCACGCAGATACCTGATGTGTGCAGTGCACATACTGCTTTTACCATAGTAAAAGCAAAACCCACAGTGCATTGGCCAACTGTGTCACACACACTCAGCAATTGTAGGATTCAAACCCCTACTTAACTATGTTATGATAGTAGAGACATATGCATTAACATGGAACACTATATGCTTTGCTGGGTGGTTTTGCTTCTCCTGCTATATTTGTAGGATGCTGACATTATCAGACTTTCCAAAAAGGAATGTACCTCTTTTAATGTGTTTTCCCAGTCTCCAAAAAGGGCACTCCTCTCAAAGGAAATCACACATATACACTGTTAGCGTTTGCAGAATTCACTCCCTTACTTAACTATGTTATGATACTAGATACATACGCATTAACAAGGTGTGCTATATGCTTTGCTGGGGGGGCTTGACTTCTCCTGCTATATTTGTTGGATGCTGACATCATCAGACTTTCCAGAGAGGAATATACCTCTTTTAATGTGTTTTCCCAGTCTCCAAAAAGGGAACTCCTCTCACAAGGAATTACACACATACACACACTGTCAGCATTTGCAGGATTCAAACCCCTTCCTAACTATGTTATCGTACTCGAGACATCCACATTAACACAGTGCACTATATACTTTATTGGGTGGGTTCTATTCTCCTGCTATATTTGTAGGATGCTGACATCATCAGACTTTCCAAAGAGGAATGTACCTCTTTTAATGTGTTTTCCCAGTCTCCAAAAAGGGCACTCCTCTCACAAGGGATTACACACATACACACACTGTCAGCATTTGCAGGATTCAAACCCCTTCCTAACTATGTTATGGTACTCGAGACATCCACATTAACACAGTGCACTATATACTTTATTGGGTGGGTTTTATTCTCCTGCTATATTTGTAGGATGCTGACATCATCAGACTTTCCAAAGAGGAATATACCTGTTTTAATGTGTTTTCCCAGTCTCCAAAAAGGGCACTCCTCTCACAGGAAATCACATACATACACACACCCAGTCAGCGTTTGCAGGATTCAAACCCCTACTTAATTACGTTATAACACTAGAGACATACACATTAATACTGCACACTATATGCTTCATTGGGTGGCTTCTATTCTCCTGCTATATTTGTAGAATGCTAACATCATCACACTGGACATAGTAATGTGTGTACACTTTGTTTTATGCAATCCCAGGAATGAGCCATGTGGGTCAACAGGTATCAACAGCTTGAACAGGACCCCATAATTCTTACCTTGTGTGATCTATCTGTGGACACATTGACATTTCTTCATATGTCAACACATATTTATGCACAAATTGTTGGTTTTGTGGATACGATATGTGTCAGGGGTGTTGATAAAGGGCTATTCAAAGTCTATGTGGGACATGTGTAGCTCTGTTCAGTGATGTATGTCCTGGGTGTCTACCTTGCAAACAGTCTAGCATGTTTGGGAACCACGATCTGTACATGAACACACCAAAGTTGGTAGGATTGTGTGTTTGTCAGCTTCCAATAGCTCTGTGTATGACTTCAACCATGATGGACTCCATGACCTTGCAGATCAGACTTCATAGGCTTACTGGACTATACTTCCCATGGTGTGTTGTGCACCTACACTTGTGGGGAGTGCCATATGTTGCTGTAACACATTCAACAGTTCCAGATCCTATGGAGAGGGTGAGGCTCAACAGACTGTTCAGGTGCAGGGTCTGTTTGTTCTGTAGTTCATGCATGACACATATTGGGAAGCAATGTAATCCAATTGCTGCCATGCATTTGGCTTTGTGGGGAGCTGTTCAGCCATTCTACATGTGATATCTCTTGGTATGATGACTGGGACTATGGTCAGTGGGAGGTGGGTATGTCTATATGGGCCTGTCTGACAGGATGTCGGCATTGTCAGTCAGGTACAGTTGGCCCTGACTCAGGACATATATGAGTGTACATTGCTATTTATGACATAGCTGAAGGAGGTGTCATGATTCAGTCTAGAATCCTTCTCAGTTACTCTTTACAAAACACCAACAAACCTGAGCACTAATCCCTGTTATACTCTTTTACACACTTAACACCCTACTGATCCTTTGCGATCAGGCTATGGAGTATGTCATCATAATATCCTGGCATGTCCAGGGGTAGGTTTCATGTGTACTCTCCAGTCCAGCTAGAGAATATTGTGATTTTGACACAATGTCACATCTGCCTCATGTACACAGACAACCCTCTCCTCCTCCCAACAAACTCAGACATATGTGAGAGATGCAACAATATTGACATACAGGAGGCTGAGCTCTCTTGACCCATGACTGGCATAGTCTTTCAGGTGGTGAAGGTAACCACACACACCACATATCAATCTCACATAAACCTATAGCAACAGCAATCAAACCACATTATCACACATACACATACTCAGAGGGTCTACATAAACTCTGCCTAAGCAGCACAGACCTCCAAAGCAGACACACAAACAACTGCTACCCCACTACAATACCCACATATCACATAGTTCACAATGTCAGTGTGCCACACAGTCACTACCCTTCGGGCTGAACAACACACCTAATACATTTGTAATAGGTGACACTTATTGTCAGACACACTGATGCCCCACTCACCAGGCCAAACAAGGGAATAGTCACTTTGAGCTGTCTCTCGGGTGGCAGGATCCACAACATAACACATGCACTCATGTCACTCCAAAGCAAGTACAGGACTGGCTCCATCATTTTCCATGCTGGTGCATACACCCTCAGACGTTCCTCCCTGGACTACATGACATGATACATAGAGGAACTCTCTGATCATGTAGCCCAGGCCAGTATGACCCTGACTTTGTCTAGCATCTTACACTCACCAAGTATGATGTCACAGTATACCAACAAACTGATCACGTTTAACAGTTGGCTAACATATTGGTGTCATTCACAGGGGATACAGTGTCTGTCAGCCTAGGGTGACATGCTCGACATGCCACGTAGCTTCCCTATGGACAGCTTGCACCTGTCACCCTTGGACTTTTGAATACTGGCTAAGGCACTTGCTACCACCATACTGCCTTTTTTAAGCGGGGCTCAAAAGACAAACCCACCTCCATTACAGAGTACATGACACTGAGGGTAATGCTGCTCAACACCAGATGTGTTACCCTCAAATTGCGACCACTCAGGAATCTCCTCAGTATGGACAACAGCGATATCTGTGCACTAAGAGACACCTGGTTTAGTCTCCCAAGTGCACACCAGCACTACCAGGTTATATTTCATACCATGCTTTCTGACCACAAAACTTGGAATGGCCAACACAAATAGGGGGAGTATCCATATACATCACAGATACACATACCTCCGGGTTGGTAGCACTGCACAAAGCATCACAGACCATACATATGCACCTAACATTGTGCAAATCTGCCTTTTGGTTTGTTGCCTGCTACAGACCACCCTCCCAAACTCATGAACCACACTCGGCTTTCCTGGGAACACTGGACGATATGAAGGTCTCCCCAAACACCATTATATTGGGTGACTTCAAATACCCACACATTGACTGGGGATAGTACTCAGGCCCCAACACCCTCGCCCAACAGTTGCTACTATTTGTAAACTCATATGCTATGGCACAACCGGTCACCACACCCACAACAGGGGACAACATATTGGACATGATCATCACCAACATGGGGACTCTATGTTCCACACCTGAGATATACCCCTCATTGGTAAGGTCAGAACATACATTTATCTCACTGGACATCCATATCCCATCCACACACCCATCCTGGGTAATCTTGATGAACTTCTCAAAAGCAAACGTCACACTTCTCCAAACCAAGGTGGTATCCTTCAGAGACCCTGGGACAGTGGTAAGTATGGCTCTGACTGCTGAATCCTTTACATACACATTCTATGGACACTTAGTGGACTGCATGGATTGTGCTATCCCAAATAACAACTGGACTCACTCCTCCAATGGTAGGGGACCTGTCTGGTAGAGCCCAGCCATTAATAAGCTATACAACGAAAGGAGGGCACTACTACATGATAGAGAACAATCCCAGACAGGGAAGGCATCTGTGATCTGTACTAGCAGACAGCTACAATCACTCATGTATTTATGTCAGGCCCGCTTCTAATGGACAATTGCACTAGACATGTAGGACACTCACGAGGCCTTCTTCAGTTAATTCAGGTACCTGGGTGGACACTCACTGATATGCTGTGAGTTACTGCATACTGACTAAACATAACCTGAACCCACAGACATTGCCAACATCCTGGCAAACAGGTTCAGTGCAGATGCCCCCCCATCCCCCCTAAGGAGCTACTGTCCATCCCAACAGAGTGTAACCTCCCTGACATCACAAATAAACAGGTGAGTGCTGCCCTCCCCACAGCAGACAACACAGCATCAATGGGACCAGATGGAGTCCCGGCCTGCGTCTTACACAGGCTTCATGACAGATGTAACCCTCACATTACGTCACTGTTAAATATCAGAGTTACTGCAGGATATGTACCCATAGAATGGCATACAGTGATAGTGGTCCTGCTCCACAGAGTTGCTGCCACAATGGACAACAGACAATATCGGCCTATAGGGCTAACTAGCCTGTTCTGCAAAGCTATGGAGTGTATTATAATGGGACTCATGCACATAGACATTGGGAACCTACAGACACTGGGTCCTACACATTTCAGCATTGTTGTGGGCAGATCTTGCCTTCTGGACTTGTTCGTATTCGTTAAACATTTACCAGGCCATTGGTGTAGGGACAGTTGTCCACGCAGCCTGCCCGGACCTTGCACAACCCTTCGACACGATACCCCACTCGGCCATTATGCATAGGCTCACTGGTGTCGATATCGACACATATCTCACACAATTCATTCCCCCTACTCTACTATAACTATACACTGTACTTATTAGCTATACATATACTTTCTTCTTATTGCCCTGTTGCTCTCCTCTTATGCTCTGACCCACTCCTCCTTTTTCTCTCCCCTGTCCTCTTTTCCATCTTCTTACTTCTTCTCCTTACTGACCATTGCTTCTCACTCTTCTCCTCCCTTGTATTTCTTCATTAATCCCTGTTTTTACTTCTTTCTCTCCAACAGATTATCGAAAACAATTTTGCTAATCTTTAGCTGTTTAATTGTGATGCTTCTACTGAACTAGTATATTCTTTTTTGGTGTGCCTTAGGTATTTTGTTGTTCTTGTTACTAAATGTATATTCTTATTGTACTGAACTTTTTATTAATATGTCTCTTTGTAATTGATTTATGTGTGGAGCTTTTCTCCCCGGGCCTCTACTGAAAATGGACATATATCCAGCTAGACTAGCCCGGTTAACAAATGTAAAATAAAATAAAATAATAAATAAATGGATTGCTACCTGGATCAGGGATAGCACCCACATGCTCAATATTGCAGGTGCCATGTCCAGCTATACACCAGTTACACATGGCATCACACAAGGCTCATTCCTGGGACCTCTCTTGTTCAGTATATATTTGTGTGACATACGGCTAACACAGGAGGAATATGGCTGACCATGTTCGCAGATGACTGCAAACTGGGTGCCATAATCAACTCTCCAGCTGGCACATGCATACTCAAATGGGGTCTCACAGAGACAGGATGACTGGTGCCTGAGCCATGGCCTACAGCTAAATGCCATTAGTTGCATAGTTATCCCCTTTGGGAATAACAACATGCCCACACATTACCACATAGGTAGTAATCCATTACATATGGTAGTAGTTGTTAGGGGTTTGGGGACACAACTTGTTTGTACTCTCGCCTTTGACAATCACGTTGCCAAAGTGGTTAGACAGAACTTCTATATAGCCTACCTTATCCCATATGGTCTCACATGTTGATCAAGTGAGGTCATTGTGCCCCTATACTCATCACGACCATGCTTGGTTACAATGCCACATTTGGGATATACCTTACCTGCAGCAACTGTAATGGCCACAAATGTTCCTCAAAAAGCAGATATAGGGACTCACATGGATGCCCTGCACAGTTCAGATACAGTAACTCCAGCTCTACTCAGTCGCTTACCACCTACATGGATGTGTTGTGTGCCTATAGTTTAAGGAAATATCCGACCCAGATTTAATGGACATGCTCCACCTCAGGATATCCGACTCCCTTGGAGCCACACACTCCAGGGACATATACCTCAGCACAGATGTTAATTGGACATGCTGGAGGGACAGATTCTTATCCCAGAGGCTCCACTCACTCCGGATTGCAATCACGGTTTTGCATGGGCAGAGCCACCCACTGACCACCTAGAGGAGACATCTTGACAAGTGGATGGGTGATCGTATGTTTACCCATGGGATATCTTCTGGGTCCCTGCTAGACAGAGGCACAATACACTAAACATAAATGGGCTATCTTGGGTGACCTACTATTCACAGGCAGTGTTCTACTTTGACAGGGTTGCGAAAGTCAGACACACTCTGGCTAGGCTTGTACATGCCCTAGGGTGGATAGGCTAGTATCAACCTCTGAACATATGCTAATGTTCAGGATGCACCATGTTTATTGCTGATACTGTTTGCAAGTTTTATCGTCTTTGCTTTCCCACTTTCTATGAACAAGTTAGGTATCTGCAGAACATATTTGATTATGACAGGGTTCCACTATATTATATATGTGTCTGTTGTCATATAACCGTGTGCACAGGGCAGATTTATGGAGAGTGAGAGGTTCCTGGGTTAACACATGCAACTGCCTGATATGTGTGGCCCACTGCTGTACTCTGACATGGCCTAAGTGTGTGAGCATGCCCAGTTCAGACTGTCAGTGTTCTGTTGCCTGACATTTGTCTCATTTATTCGTGTGTGAGCATGCCCAGTGTGACCTTTCAGTATTTTGCTTTCTGAGGTCCACTACATCTGTTGATGTATGAGTACATGTCCAATATTAACATTTCTACTGTGTGTGTTGAAAGTCAGGTTCTATTCTTACTGTGAGACTCACCTTTGTGTCATAACTCAAAAGGGATTATGCTGTGCCTGCAGGGCTTCCATGGAATACTTAGCATAGACTTATCAACATTTCTTCATCCAGGTTGATCACTGCAATACTGTCATGGCTTAGTGGTGCAGTAGTATGACTGTAGTGCACAGTATTCTGTGTTTGAGGCCCATCACTGCTTTATATTTCCATTCTGAGCAGACCACACTGCTTAAGGGCCAGTAGAGCAAATATGAGCAGGTTGCTTTTTGTTCAGTTATGCCCTACTTAGGTTCATAGGTTCATACTAGGCTATCTGCCCTAAGGCATTTACAAGCCTAGCCAGAGTGCGTTTGGCTTTCGCCACCCTCTGAACTGATTTTACTGTGCCCTTTTTAACTTTAGTTTACTGTGCCTCTGTTTAGTAGTGACACTGAAGTAATCCCCGTGGTAAACCTACGATCTCCCATCCACTCGTCAAGATTCCTCTTGAAGAGAGTCAGTGAGGGGCTCTGCCTAACATGGACTGGGATTCTATTCCAGAATGAAGGGAGCCTCTGGGTTAGGAATCTGTCCCTCCAGCATGTCCAATTTATTTCTGTGCTCAGGTTCAAGTCCCTCAAGCATGTAGCTCTATGGGATTTGGATTTTCTGAGTTGGAGCATGCTCATTAATTCCAGGTTGGACATGGCTTTATATGTCAGTCATAGATCGCCTCTAAGAGGCGGTATGCAGCTGAGTAGAGCTGTAGTTTCTTTAACCGAGCAGCATATGACATCTGTTTGAGTCCCATGATCCTCTTTGTGAGGTACTTTTGGGGTCTTTCTTGTTGCTGCAGGTGTCGGGTAAAGTACATCCCAAATGGGGCATTGTATTCAATTATGGGCCTGATGAGGGATGAATAAAGGGGCACAATGACCTCCCTCGATGCAGATGTGAATCCTTTCATGATAAGGTGGGCTATATAGAAGGTCTTTCTAACCACTTTGGCAATGTGGTTGTCAAAGGGGAAATTACTGTCAACTTGGGTCCCCAGGTCCCTAATTACTTCTTCCATACTTAATGGATTCCCGCCTATGTGGTAATTTGTGGGCACTTTGTTTTTGTCAAAGGGTATGACTATATACTTTTTAGTGTTTAGCTTTAGGCCATGGCTCTGGCACCTGTTATCCATCTCTATGAGACCCTTTTGGAAGATGCTTGTGTCAGCTGGAGAGTCAGTTATGATGCCCAGTTTGCAGTCATCTGCAAACCTGGTCAGCCACAGTCCTCCCGTGTTAGCCTGTACCTCTAAAAAATATATGCCGAACACGACAGGTCCCAGGACTGAGCCTTGTGGGATGCCACTTGTAACTGGTTTAGAGTCTGACATGGCTCCAGCAATTCTGACTATGTGGGTTATGTCCTTGAACCAGTTTGCAACCCATCTTATGACATAAGGGTTTATATTTAAGCTGGAGAGCTTATCTATGATGCCCGAGTGGGGTATTGTGTCGAAGGCTTTTGCGAGGTCCATGTAGGCTGTGTGGACAATCTTCCCCTCATCAATGGCCTTGGTGACTGTTTCAAAGAAATCGACCAGGTTTAAGAGGCAGGATACGCCCTTAACAAAGCCAAATTGGGTAGGATCCAGTGTCTGAAGGTCCCCAATGTCTTTGTTTATGAGTTCCATGATGATCCTCTCCATAGCTTTGCAGACCGGGCTAGTCAGGCTTATGGGGCGATAGTTTCCAGGGTCCATAGAGGCACCACCTTTGTGGAGTGGGACCACTGCTGCTGTATGCCATTCTTTGGGTACATATCCTGTAGTAAAGCTGAGATTGAACAGCAGCTTTATGTGGGGGTTTAGCTCTTCTTGGAGTTCATGTAGAACACAGCCCGGGACACCATCTGGTCCCATTGATGCTGTGTTTTTTGCTTTGGAGAGGGCGGCTCTCACCTGAGCATCTGAGATGTCAGGGATGCAGCACTCTGCTGGGATAGATATTTGCTCTTTAGAGGGGGAGGGGGAGAGAAGTTTGCACTGAACCTGTCTGCCAGGATGTTGGCAATGTCTGTAGGTTCAGTGTATTTATTGTCATTTTGGACCAACTCTGAGCATATTTAGGAGTTGCCACCAAGGTTCCTAACATAACTAAAGAAGGCCGTGTGATTATCTTTAGTGTGCTGTACAATTTTCTCTCAAAGCTGGCCTTGGATGATCTTATGAGGGATCATAGGTTTTTGCTAGTACTGATCAGAGATGTGTTCCCTTTTAGGGATTTTGCTCTATCATGTAGTAGCATCCTCCTTCTGTTGTACAGCTTATTTATGGCTGGGGTCCACCAGGCAGGACGCCTGCCTTTGGATGATTGGGTCTTGGTTTTGTTTGGGATAGCATAATCCATGCATTCCTGAAGGTGTCCATAGAATGCGTTTATAAAGAATTCTGCAGTTTGAGTCATACTTTCCACTAGCCTGGGGGCCTTGAAGGATTCCACCTCAGTTTTGAGATGTGTGACACTAGCTTTTGAGAAGTTTTTCACTGTGGTTTTCTGGGCTGTGGGTGGGATCGGGATGTGGATATCCAGTGGAATTGATTTCCGGTCTGATCTTACCAATGAGCGGAATACCTCTAGTATGGAGCATAGAGTCCCCATGTTGGTGATGACCAGGTCCAGTATGTTAACCCCTCTTGTGGGGGTGGTGACTAGTTGTTTCATAGCATTTGAGTTTATAAATTCTAGGAACCTTTGGGCTAGGGTGTTGGGCCTTGAGTACTGCTCCCAGTCAATGTTTGGGTAATTGAAGTCACCCAATATAATAGTGTTTGGAGAGACCTTCATATACTTAGACCCAGCTTGTCCAACATTGCTCAGTATTAACCAGCATTGATGAGCGTTGCCCAATATTACTCAACATTAACCAAAGTTGTGCTAGTTGGTGTGTGCCTTTTTTTTTGCATATACTACATGGTGGTAAATGCTGTTTAGCACTGCTTTATATTACTTAACACATGACAATCATGCCTCAGGTGTTGCTGCAGGGCTGCCTATGTCGGATGCACATACTACACTCCCTATACATGTTTGGAAGCAGGTGGTGTCAACTTAGGCATCCCTTTTACTATATGTGCGAGTCAGAGAGAGGTATCATTTCCAGGGTTCCTACTGAGCCAGTGTATGTGCTATACATTGCCTCTTTGCCAAGGCCAAACCATACTGGGCATGCCTCCTTCTGCCTGCTGGGGCAGGCTCAGGTTGTTCCTCCTCCGGGTCACGCTCTGCCTGTGATGGCTTTGGCAATGGTGAGGGGCTGTTTGGACCAGGCCTATGCTGGTCCTGCTGCAGCTGTTTTCACAGGATCATATTATGTAGCATAGCACATACCATGACAATTTGGTTACATGTAGTTGGTGAGTACTGCAAGGCTCCACCAGATGTGTCCAGGCACCGGAACCATGACTTGAGCAGCCCAAACACACGCTCGATTACATTTCGTGTTTGTGCGTGTGCCTCATTATGGCATTCCTGTTCAGGTGTGTGTGCATTTCTGATGGGTGTCATCAGCCATAGCTCCAGTGCATAGCCAGCATCCCCCACTAGGTGACCATGTGAGATGTCCCCATTGGCAAATGTCTGGTACAGCTGTGTCAGATACCAGATATGGGAATCATGGTAGCTTCCAGGGCAGCCAGCACACACATTCAGTATTATGCCCTGGGCATCACACATGACCTGGCAGTTGATTGAGGGGAAGCCCTTGCAGTTGAAGTAGACCCTACTCCGCTCACCAGCTGGTGCTTTGATGCATATGTGCATGCAGTCTATTGCACCCACTACCTCAGGGTATTCCGCTATTTGTTGGAAGAGAGGCATATTACTGGCCAATTCCTCATGGGAATTGGGGAAATATACATGATCACAGACATGTGCTGACATGACATCCAGGAACTGGAGCAGTACCCTGGATGCTGATGCCTATGATATCCTCATCATATCACCAGTTGGTCTCTGGAAGGTACCTAATGCTAATATTCTTAGGCCAGCACATACCTTGGTTTCCACTGGAATGGGTTCCCCTCTGTTGGTTCTGTGTGTGAGGCGTGGCCTGCACAGCTCAACAATTTGCTGCAGGAGGTCTCTATCCACTCTATAGCGCTCCACTATCTCCAGCTCATGTAGCCCCTGGTAGGTTACCCTGGGCCTGTGCACTCTTCTCTGTCTCCTCACTGTGGGTTATACAGCAGCATTTGCATTATCACCACCCTCAGCATGTTGCATATGTCGCCTTATAACAGCAATGGCAGCCCCTAACATTTCTTTGTCTCAGTAAAGCTTTTTCAGTTTTCACTTCTGTTAGCTTACTGCAGTGTTGCAGTGTCTCTTGAGAGAAACATAATGGACTGTTGTTTGCAGAGTTATAAGTGCTGGGCTGGGCTGGGCTAGTGTACTGCATGTGTAATTGACTGATTCTGATTGTTTTCACCTGCTAGCTCTGCTAGTATTCCCTGGTAACTTCCTACTATTTGGTGTGCTTCCTTTTTCCTTTCTGTTTCCTCAGGGGGAGCACCGCGCACACAAGCGCAAACATGCACACAGCAGCTAACATGCATGCACACATGATTACATGGACTAAAATTTGCTTATTCTTATTAAAATGCGCGCACACCAGAGCAAACGCACTTACAACTGTTTACACAGGCTTACATATGCTTACTCCAGCTTACACGTGTGCACACACGCTAACACACGCGCACACTGTCTTACTTGGGTTTCACGCTCACCAAGAAACTTTGGTGTTATCCACGGCATACGCCTTCAATTTCTTTACTTTACCTAGCCTACCTGTTGACATATCTCTTTCAATGATATGTAAATGTCACCTGACACATGCCACTCAGCTCCAATGAGCTTTACTTCTTTCATACATGCCCCCCTCATGATGTCACCTATCTTCTACTCTGTTACTCCCCTTATCCTACTCCTACACTCTACTGACTGTGCTCATTTGCTATGTAAACTTGCGATTCACTATCCTAAGCTTCATTTGCATAGGATTGCCTACTAATGCTTGGTTATATCTCTTAGACTGAGCTTCTTAATGCTTGGATACATCTTTTAGACTGAGCTTCCCCCTTTAGCAGCCTCTTCTCGGTGGCCATGCTGTCTTCAGCCTTCCATTCACTTGCATTATCAGCAGTAAAATCCACATTTGTGGATCTTAATTATTGATTTTCTGTTTTTTAGGGTGGACCGCATTTGCGCGGCGCTGCGCTACGCTTAAACCCCAAAGATCGGGATGAAAAAAAAAGTTATTTTATTTTTATTTTGCATCACTTCACATTGCCAATGGCCATATTTTTGGCCATTGACATGCTTTCTCCTGTAAATGCATCATTTTTTTGGAGCTGTCACAGCTCCGTTTTGCTATTTGCAGAACCATACTCGTTGTGAACTGGGTACATTTCTGAAAATAACACTACTCTTACTTGGACTAGTTCAGGTTTCCTGGATCCCAAATTTACCTTATTTGCATAGCTTTTGCCTGCAATTGAGGTAATTTGCATATCCAAGCCCTGTCCGTGTAGGACTAGTTTTGAGAGCTCTGTTACATGCACCTACCAGCTGTTCCTGGATCGCTCGGCAGACATGTTGGCTGGATGGAGTCTTACTCTACTCTTAGACTCCATGCAAGCCTTCATGAATCCAGCCCCGTAACTATTGCACACTTACTTTACCCGTGTCCTAACCCTAATGTCCGTCACTTTCGCACACTTACCTTACCTACACCCTAACCCCAATGTCCGTCACACTCACACACTTACCTTAACTCGATCCATAACTTTCGCACCACAGTACAGAAAATGTCAAAGCTGTGAAAACAGCCAAAAGAATTCTTTTCCTGGGAATGAATTTGAATTTTCGCGGCTTTGACATTTCTATTTTTCAAACTTCCCCGTTCGAGCTTCCAATGCTCGACATTAAGACGGTTGATTAAATAACAGGTACACAAGATATAACATGCTTCAAATTGCTTTAACTTCCAGCCATTCCCTCTGCACCTTGCACCTCCACTATATATAAATATTCTCTACTTCCTTTTTTCCAAATCCCCTGCATTCTGGACTCTGTCATGGCCGTCCTCCACTTTTTACTTTGGAGTCCTGTACTACCTATGCATTACCCTTCTGTGTTGGTCTCTTACTAGTCTAGAGACCTTTAACTCTTTACCATGTTCCATGACTCAGCCCACTTCTTAACAGCCTCATAATCAATTTCCTTTACCTATCTCTCTCTTAATTTTCTACAGTCAGTTATCTCTTCAACATTTCCCATAGCTTTATAAATTTGACCTAGTCTTCCTTTTTAAGTACCTCTCTTTGGTTCTACTCTGTCTTTCCTCTTTTCTGTCCATGTTTAACTTCTTATTACTGCTCTATATGCCAACCATTCTCCTGCTTTCAAACCAAACAACCATTTAAAAGCTTGGATATACATACAGCCCTTTCTCCCTTTCTTCTTGCATATGTTCAATATATATCTTATTATTTTTTCTTTCCAATTTCTCAGTATCTTCCTAAACACTGGTTGCTATCACTCACTCACACTTTCCTATTCCTAGTTTCTTATTTTCCTCTCACTGTTACCAACTCAATGATGTATGTTCTCATTCCCATTCCAGTTGCTTGCTCCATTACCCTCAACGTATTTTTCTCTTCTATCATCATCTCATGGGTGGTGCAATAGTGTAGCACTTAGTGTTGTCACCTCACAACAAGAGGTTCTCTGGTTAAATTTTCAGCTGGGGCACCTTCTGTGTGGAGTCTGCATGTCCTCCCTACACTCCTGTGGGTTTCTTTCAGGTACTCTGGTTTCCTCCCACATTCCAAGGACATGCAGTAAGTGGATTGGACTCTCTAAATTGGCCCTAGATGTGAGTCTGTGTGTGTGTGTGTGTGTGTGTGAGATTGTATGTGGTGCACCCTCCAAGGAGGGTTGGACTTTGGGCTAGAAACCTGAGCCTGTAAAACTCATAACTTCTGCAGAAACAATGAGCGCTGAAAGGTGCTCATTGTCTGATGTACCACATGGGGCATAAACAGGAAAGAGAGAGAGAAAGAAAGATCATTCTCTCATGCCTTCCACATTACCCCTTTATTTTATATATTCCTTAATGTCTGTGCTATTCTCATAGTCACAGCATACCTCCTATGTGCAGGCATTCTCTAATCACCTACAACTTTCTCTGCCCTCATTCTTTCTTTGCATATCTTATTTTCCTTTCTTTTTCACATCACTGTCACATACCTTCTGTAACTCCCCAGTCTAACTAGGGTATTTAAAACAGAGAACAGTTCTCTCCTATAGAAAAACTTCACAAACTGAACATTGCAGAAAACGCAAATGAATTATTTCATAACTACTTAAGACAGGACATTCCAAATATACTCAAATGAAAATTGCTCTGCTTATGAAAACCTAAACAATGCCGTACAACAAGGTTCCACATGTGAAACCCTATTTTCTCCATTTTTCTAAATGACATCACTCTCTGTCTTCACAATTTAAAACTAATATTGTATACTGATGATATTCCTATGGTAGAGTCCAGCAAAACAATGAAATCATTACAACTCTATCTTCAGGCAAGCTTCAATAAATTAATCACTTAGTTATTTAGCATCAAAGATTTACTCTGTGCTAAAAAACACTATTGTAGTGCTCTTTTTAACTCCACAAAAATTATCCATGTGCCCTAGTCTTATTTATTTATTTATTTATTTTTGTTCAGGCTTAACCCAGGTGAAATACAAAACATTACACAACAATACAGAAAGGTTAACAATAACAGTAGTTCAGACTAATTATGTCTTGTTACATATAAAAATGGAAACTGCATTCCTAATGTTACTCAGCTGAAGTGCTTAGACCTCACTCTAGGTCCCTCATTCAACTTTTCCATGCATACATAAATAATAATCATCAAAGTTCTTGCTCAACCAAAGCTATGTTATCAAATATCCCTACCTACTATCCCTCTCTTTAAGGACAGTCATAGCCAAAAATATTCTAATTCCAAAAGTATGGTCTGTCTGTCCTCTATTTGCACACATACATTACAAATCATGAAATGTAAAATATTCAAATTTGTTCTAAAGGCAGACGTAAACAAATATCATTGTAACCTACTAAGCCAAGTTAAATGGCTTTCCATCACCAAGAAGGCAACCTACTGCCATGCTACTCTTGCTTACAAACTGCTTCACAATGGTTATTATTCCCCTCTTAAAAGACTGCTTACAGTCAGGGAAACAACCTTCTCCTTTAGAAGCAGCCTAGTTGACAAACTCACTATTACTATTCCCAAGTTAAAAAATACAATTAGTTAAAGAGTCATTTCCAGTCTAAGTCATTCTATCTGGAATGGCCTTTGAAATAAAGTAAGAAATAATCAAACTCTTCAAGCCCACAAAACCCTAATATGTCATCATTTACACAATGAAGCAAAGATGCAACTGGTTTTGTTATACAGGCTAAAGTTATACAATGATCAAAATGCACTGTTGATGTCGTCATAAAAGAGAAACCATTACTATTTTTCTTAAAACAACTGCATGTGTTTTATTTCTAAATATCTAAATTGTACATATCAATGTTTAATTTATTATTTCTTGTTTTCTATTGAAGTTATCCATACGATATTGAAGTTGCACATGGTTATCTCTAATTCACTATTTCTTGTATTCTATTTATACTGTATCTACGTTTGTTTCCATTTACAAATATTCTTATATTTTATATTTAATGTAATATGTTATTAACTTTGGGCTGGATTCACGAAGGCTTGTATAGAGTCTAAGAGTAGAGTAAGACTCCATGCAGCCAACATGTCCGCCGAGGGATCCAGGAACAGCCGGTAGGGGCAGCAACAGAGCTCCCAAAACGAGTCCTACACGGACAGGGCTTGGATATGCAAATTACCTCAATTGCAGGCAAAAGCTATGCAAATGAGGTAAATTTGAGATCAAGGAAACCTGAACCAGTCCGAGTAAGAGTAGTGTTATTTGCAGAAATGTACTCAGTTGACAACTGAGTACGGTTCTGCAAATAGCAAAATGGAGCCGTGACAGCTCCAAAAAAATGATGCATCCAGTTGAGGAAGCATGCCAATGGCCAAAAATATGGCCATTGGCAATGTTCACCGATGCAAAATAAAAATAAAATATATATATTTTTTATCCCGTTTAAGCATAGAGCAGTGCCGCGCAAACGCGCTGCACTCTAAAAAGAAGAAAACCAATAATTAAAATGCACAAATGTGGATTTTATTGTAATTCTTAATTTACAATGCAAGGGAATGGCTGGCTGAAGACAACATGGCTACCGAGTAGAGGTTGCTAAGGGGGGAAGCTCAGCCTAAGAGATGTAACCAAGCATTAGTAGGCAATCCTATGCAAATAAGGGTTAGGATAGTGAATCGCAAGTTTACATAGCAAATGAGCACAGTCAGTGGAGTGTAGGAGTAGGATAAGGGGAGTAACAGAGTAGAAGATAGGTGACATCACGAGGGGGGTATCTATGAAAGAAGTAAAGCTCATTGGAGCAGAGTGGCATGTGTCAGCTGTCATTTACACATCAGTGGAAGAGGTGTGTCAACAGGTAGGCTAGGTAAAGGCAAGAAATTGAAGGTGTATGCCGTGGATAACACTAAAGTTTCTTGTAGACGTGCTTGCAATGTGTTTGCTTGTGGGTGCGCACCCGTATATCCGAGTAAGATTGTGTGCATGCATGTGCGCCTGTGTGCGCGCATTTAAGCCAGAGTAAGCATGTCTAAGGTTGTTTAAAATTGTGTAAGCGCATTTGCACCGGTGTGCGCTCATTTTAGCCAGAATAAGCAAGTTTTAGTCAGTGTAAGCATGTGTGCGTGCGTGTGAGCTGGTGTGTGTGTGTCTGTGCTTGTGTGCATGGCACTGCCCCCCTGAGGAAACAGAAAAGAAAAAGGAAGCACAACAAATAGTAGGAAGTTAACCAGGGAGTACTAGCAGAGCTAGCAGGTGAAAACAATCAGAATCCAGCAATTACACAGGCAGTACACTAGCCCAGCCCAGCCCAGCACTCAAAACTCTGCAAACAACATTCCACTATGTTTCACTCAAGAGACACTGCAACACTGCAGTAAGCTAATAGAAGTGAAAACTGAAAAAGCTTTACTGAGACAAAGAAATGTTAGGGGCTGCCATTGCTGTTATAAGGCGACATACGCAACATGCTGAGGGTGGTGACAATGCAAATGCTGCTGGACAACCCACAGTGAGGAGACAGAGAAGAGTGTACAGGCCCAGAGTAACCTACCAGGGGCTACATGAGCTGGAGATAGTGGAGCGCTATAGAGTGGATAGAGACCTCCTGCAGCAAATTGTTGAGCTGTGCAGGCCACGCCTCACACACAGAACCAACAGAGGGGAACCCATCCCAGTGGAAACCAAGGTATGTGTTGGCCTAAGAATATTAGCAACAGGTACCTGCCAAAGACCAACTGGTGATATGATGGGGATATCACAGGCATCAGTATCCAGGGTACTGCACCAGTTCCTGGATGCCATGTCAGCACATGTCGGTGATCATGTATATTTCCCCAATTCCCATGAGGTATTGGCCAGAAGTATGCATCTCTTCCAGCAAATAGCGGAATACCCTGAGGTAGTGGGTGCAATAGACTGCACACACATATGCATCAAAGCACCAGCCGGTGAGCAGGGTAGGGTCTACTTCAACCGCAAGGGCTTCCCCTCCATCAACTGCCAGGTCATGTGTGATGCCCAGGGCATAATACTGAATGTGTGTGCTGGCTGACCTGGAAGCTACCACGATTCCCATCTCTGGCATCTGATGCAGCTGTACCAGACATTTGCCAATGGGGACATCCCTCATGGTCACCTACTGGGGGATGCTGGCTATGCACTGGAGCTGTGGCTGATGATACCCATCAGAAACGCACACACACCTGAACAGGAACGCCATAATGAGGCACACTCACAAACACGAAGTGTAATCGAGCGTGTGTTCGGCCTGCTCAAGTCATGGTTCCGGTGCCTGGACACATCTGGTGGAGCCCTGATGTACTCACCATCTACATGTAACAAAATTGTCATGGTATGTGCCATGCTACATAACATGATCCTGCAAAAACAGCTGCAGCAGGAGCAGCATAGGCCTGGGCCAAACAACCCCCCACCATTGCCAAGGCCATCACAGGCAAAGCATGACTCAGAGGAGGAACAACCTGAGCCTGCCCCAGTAGGCAGAAGGAGGCGTGCCCAGTATGCTTTGGCCTTGGCAAAGACGCAACGCATAGCACATACACTGGCTCAGTAGGAACCCTGGAAATCATACCACTCTCTGACTCGCACAGATAGTAAAAGGGATGCCTAACTTGACACTACCTGTTTCCAAACATGTATAGGGAGTGCAGTATGTGCATCCAACATAGGCAGCCCTGCAGCACCACCTGAGGCATGATTGCCATGTGTTAAGCAATATAAAGCAGTGCTAAACAGCTTTCACCACCATTTAGTATATGTAAAGCAATTGCACACACTAACACTCGCACAACTGTGGTCAATGTTCTGTAATGTTGGTTAATGTTGAGCAATGTTGGACAAGCTTGGTCTACGTTGGGCATAGCTGAACAAAAGCCAACATGCTCTACTGGCCCTTAAGCAGTCTGGTCTGCTCTGTATGAAAGTAGTGACAGGCCTCGAACCCAGGAAACTGTACATTACAGTCATACTACTGAACCACTAAACCATGACACTATCGCACTGGTCAGCCTGTATGAAGAAATGTTGATAAGTCTATGCAAAGTATCTCATGGAAACCCTGCAGGCACAGCATAATCCCTGTCGAGTTATGACACAAAGGTGAGCACTGCAGTAAGAATAGAACCTGATTTTCAACACACATATAGTATAATTGTTACTATTGGTCATGTTCACACACAACAACAAATGTAATGGACATCAGACAGCAACATACTGAAAGGTCACACTGGGCATGCCCACACATGAATAAATGAGACAAATGTCAGGCAACAAAACACTGAAAGGACAGACTGGGCATGCTCACACACTTAGGCCATGTCTGAGTATAGCAGTGGGCCACACATATCCAGCAGTTGCATGTGTTAACACAGGAACCTCTCAGTAGTCACCAATCTGCCATGTGCACACAGTTATATGACAACAGACACATATATAATATATTGGAACCCTGTCATAATAAAATATGTTCTGCAGATACTTAGGTTCTTCGTAGAAAGTGTGAAAGCAAAGAAAAGAAAAAACCTGCAATCAGTATCATCAATAAACAATGTGCATCCTGAACATTACCATAGGTGCATAGGTTGATACTAGCCTATCTGCCCTAGGGCATGTCTAAGCCTAGCCAGAGTGTGTTTGGCTTTCACAGCCGTGTTAGATTAGTAGACTGTGCCTGTGAAGAGTAGGTCACACAAGATAGGCCCTTTACGTTTGCTTTATTGTGCCTCTGTCCAGCAGGGACCCAGAAGAGATTCCAGGGGTAAACATACGATCACCCATCCACTCGTCAATATGTCTCCTGTAGGGGGTCAGTGGGGGGTTCAGCCTATGCCGGACTGGGATCCCATTCCAGAGTGAGGGGAGCATCTGGGATAGAAATGTGTCCCTCCAACATGTCCTATAAATATCTGTGCTGAGGTGTAAGTCCCTGGAGCGTGTAGCTCTAAGGGATCCAGATATCCTGAGGTTGAGCATGTCCATTAATTCTGTATTGGACATGGCTGTAAACAACAGGCACAGATCGCATCCGAGTAGGTGGTAAGCAACTGAGCAGAGCTGGAGTTACTTTAACCGAACTGCACAGGGCATCTGTGTGAGTCTCTAGATCCACTTGGTGAGGTACTTTTGTGGCCAATACAGTTGCTGCAGGTGTCGGGTAAGGTACATCCCAAATGGGGCATTGTATCCAATCATGGGCGTCATGAGTATAGGGGCACAATGACTTTACTTGATCTAGATGTAAAACCTGTTGGGATAGGGAGGGCTATATAGAATGTCTGTCTAACCACTATGGCAATGCGATTGTCAAAGGCAAGATTACAAACTACTCATGTCTCCATATCCCTAAGAACTTCTACCATACTTAATGTATTAACACCTATGTGGTAATGTGTGGGCACTATGTGATTCCCAAAGGGGATGACTATGCATTTAATGGCATTCAGCTGTAGGCCATGGCTCTGGAACCAGTTATCCATCTCTGTGAGACCCTTTTGGAGGATGCTTGTGGCAGCTGGAGAGTCAAATATGGCACCCAGTTTGCAGTCATCTGCGAACATGGTCAGCCATATTCCTCCTGTGTTAGCCTGTACATCAGAGGAATATATACTGAACAAGACAGGTCCCAGGACTGAGCCTTGTGGGATGCCACGTGCAACTGGTGTAGAGTCAGACATGGCACCTGCAATACATACCATGTGGGTGCTATCCCTGATCCACTTAGCAATCCATCTTGTGACATATGTGTCGATATCTAAGCTGGTGAGCTTATGTATGATGCCCGAGTACAGTATTGTTGTGAAGGTGTATGCGAGGTCCAGGTAGGCTGTGTGGACTACCTTCCTTATGTCTATGGATCTGGTAACTGTTTAAAGAAGTCGACCATGTTCAAGAGGCAAGATCTGCCCACAACAAAGCTGAATTGTGTAGGATCCAGTGCCTGTAGGTTCCCGATGTCTATATGTATGAGTGCCATGATGATATGCTCCATAGCTTTGCAGACCAGGCTAGATAGGCTTATAGGGCGATAGTGTCCGGGGTCTGTTGTGGCACCACCTTTGTGGAGCGGGACCACTGTTGCTGTACACCATTCCTTGGGTACATATCCTGTAGTAAGTCTGATATCGAACAGTGACTTCATGTGAGGGTTACGTTCATCATGAAGCTTGTGTAAGATGCAGGCTGGGACACCGTCTGGTCCCATTGATACTGTGTTGTCTGCTTTGGAGAGGGCAGCACTCACCTGATCATCTATGATGTCAGAGAGGCTACATTCTGTTGAGATGGACATTTGCTCATTAGTGGGGTTTGGGGGTGACATTTGCTCTGAACCTGTTTGCCAGGATGATGGCAATGTCTGTGGGTTCAGTATATGTATTGTCATTTCGCAGTAACACATAGCATATCTGGGAGTTGGCACCCAGGTTCATGACATAACTAAAGAAGGCCTTGTGATTGTTCTCAGTGTGTGGTGCAATTTACCTTTCAAAGTGGGTCTTAGATGAATTCATGAGTGAATCTAGCTTTTTGCTAGTACTGATCAGAGATGCCTTCCCTTATTGGGATTGTGCTCTATCATGTAGTAGCCCCCTCCTTTTGTTGTACAGCTTATTTATGGCCATGGTCCACCAGACAGGTCCCCTGCCTTTGTAGGAGTGAGTCTTGTTCTTATTTGGGATAGCATGATCCATGCATTCCAGTAGGTGTCAATAGAATGTGTCTGTAAAGGATTCAGCAGTCTGAGCTGTACTTACCTCTGTCCCAGTGTCTTTGAAGGATACCACCTTAGTTTAGAGAAGTGTGACGTTTGCTGTTGGTAAGTACTTCACCGAGAGAACCTAGGATGGGGATGGGGATGGGATATGGATGTCCAGTGAGATAAATGCATGGTCTGACCTTACCAATGAAGGGCATACCTCTGGTGTGGAACATGGAGTTCCCATGTTGGTGATGATCAGATCCAATATGTTTTCCCCTCATGTGGGTGTGGTGACTAGTTGTGACATAGCATTTGTGTTTAGAAATTCTAGCAACCGTTGGGTGAGGGTGTTGTGGCTTGAGTAGTATTCCTAGTCAATGTTACTGTAATCGAAGTCACCCCATATAATGGTGTTTGTAGAGACTGTCATATCCTCCAGTGTTTCCAGGAAAGCTGAGTGGGGTTCCTAAGTTTGGGAGGGTGGTATGTAGCAGGCTACAAACTGAAAGGCAGTTTTGCCCACTGTTAGTTGCACATGTATGGTCTCTGATGCTTCCTGCAGTGCTACTAACCTGGAGGTGTGTGTATCTGTGATGTATACGGATACTCCCCCTAAAGTTGTTGGTCAGTCTGAGTCTCATGGCCGAAAAGCATGGTATGAAGTATAACCTGGTAGTACTGGTGTGCATTTGGGAGCCTGAACCAGGTGTCTGTTACTGCACAGATATTAACAATCACCATACTGCAGAGAGTCTTGAGTATGTGCATTCTGTGGTCTAGACATCTGGTGTCGAGCAGCATTACCCGTACTTTCTTTTACCTTGTATTGTCCATGGAGGTGAGTTTGTCATTTGAGCCTTGCCCAAAAAAGGCACTGTGGGGGGTGGCAACAGCCTTAGCCAGTATTGGAAAGTCCAGGGGTGACAGGTGCAAGCTGTCCATAGTGAAGCTACGTGGCATGTTGAACATGTCATCCCAGGCTGACAGACACTGGATCCCCTTTGAATGACACCAATATGTTAGCCAACTGTTACAATTGATCAGCTTGTCTGCATATTGTGCCATCATTCTTGGTGAGGGTAAGATGCTACACAAGGTCAAGGTCATACTGGCCTAGGTTACATGATCACAGAGCTCCTCTATGTCCCTTGTCATGTAGTCCAGGGAGAAACGTCTGAGGTAAGTCACATCACCATGGACAATGATGGAGCCATATTTGTACTTGGTTTGGAGTGACCTGAGTGCATGTTTAACGTGGCAGACCCTGCCTCCCGACAGACAGTGCAAAGTGTCCTTCTCCTTGTTCAGCCTGGTGAGTGTGACGTCAGTGTGTCTGACAATAGAGTCATCTATTACAAGTGTATTAGGTGTGTTTTTACCCCTAAGGTCAGTGACTGTGTGGCACACTGACTTTGTGAACCATGTGATATGTGGGTAATGTCGTGGGGTAGCAATTGTCTGGGTGTCTGCTTAGGAGGTCTCTGCTGCTTAGGCAGATATTATGTAGAGCCTCCGTGTATGTAATCGTGTGGTAATGTAGTTTGTTTGCTGTCGCTATAGGTCTATGTGTGATGGAGTTGTGGTGTGTGTGGTTACCTTCACCACCTGATAGACTGTGCCAGTCATGGGTCGAGAGAGCTCAACCTCCCGTTTGTCTATATAGTTGCATCTCCCACATATATCTGAGTTTGTTGGGAGGAGGTGAGGGTTGTCTGTGTACATAAGGCAGTTGTAACATTGCCTCAAAAGTCCCATCTCCACCAGCTGGACTGGAGAGTACACGCAAAACCAACTGTTGGACATGCCAGGATATTATGATGGCATACTTTCTGTTGACTGATCAAAAGGGATTAGTAGGGCACTAAGTGTGTAAAAGAGTATTACAGGGGTTTAGTGCTCAGGTATGTTGGTGTTTTTGAAAGATTATCTGTGAAGGAGTCCAAACAGAACCATGACACTTCCTTCAGCTATGTCATACACAGCACTGTACACACATATATGTCCTGAGTCAGGGCCAACTGTACCTGGCTGATAATGCTGACATCCTGTCAGACAGGCCCATACATACATACCCACCTCCCACTGACAAATGTCCCTATCATCATACCAGGAGATATCACATGTAGAATGGGTAAACCGCTCTTTCCAAAGCCGAAAACATGGCATCAATTGGATGACATTGTTTCCCAATATGTGTCATAAGTGAACTACAGAACAAACAGACCCTGCACCTGGACAGTCTGTTGAGCCACACCCTCTCTACAGGATCTGAAACTGTTGAATGTGTTACAGCAACATATGGCACACACCACAAGTGTTGGTGCACAACAGACCATGGGAACTATAGTCCTATAAGCCTATGATATCTGATCTGCAAGGTCATTGAGTCCATCATGACTGAAGTCATAAACAGAGCTATTGGAAGCCAACAAACACACAGCCCTACCAACTGTGGTATGATCATGGGCAGATCATGGTTCCCAGACCTGCTAGACTGTTTGCAAGGCAGCCACCCAGGACACACATCACTGAAGGGAGCTATACACGTCCCACATAGACTCTGAGTAGCCCTTTATCAACATCACAGACACATGTTGTATCCACAAATTCAACAACCTGTGCATAAATATGTATTGTCATATGAAGTAATGGAAATTTGTCCACAGAGAGATCACGCAAGCTAAGAATTGTGGAGTCCTGTTCAAGCTGTTAACACCTGCTGACCCACATGGTTCATTCCTGGGATTGCATAAAACAAAGTACACACACATTACCATGTCCAGTCTGATGATGTCAGCATCCTACAAATATAGCAGGAGAAAATAAAAAGGCGCCCAATAAAATGTATAGCACATTGTGTTAATGTGTATCTCTGTAGTATCATAACATAGTTAAGTAGGGGTTTAAATCCTATGATTGCTCTGTGTGTGTGTGGGGGGGTGCATGTGTGTGATTTCTTGTGAGAGGAGTTCCTTTTTGGAGACTAGGAAAACACATGAATAGAGGTAGATTCTTCTTTGGCAAGTCTGATGATGTCAGCATCCTAGAAATATAGCAGGAGAAATGAAAACACCCAGTAAAGCATATAGTGTGTGTGTGTGTGTGTGTGTGTGTGTGTGTGTGTGTGTGTGTGTGTGTGTGTGTGTGTGTGTGTGTGTGTGTGTGTGTGAGTGTGTGTGTGTGTGTGTGTCCCTTTTTGGAGACTAGAAAAGTCCGATGATATCAGCATCCCAGTAAAGTGTATAGCATGTTGTATCTCTGTAGTATCATAACATAGTTAGATAGAGGTTTGAATCCTGCGATTGCTGTGTGTGTTTGTGTGTGGGGGGTGTATGTATGTATGTGTGTGTGTGATTTCCTGAGAGAGGAGTGCCCTTTTTTGGAGACTAGGTACACACATGAAAAGAGGTAGATTCCTCTTTGGCAAGTCTGATGATGTCAGCATCCTAGAAATATAGCAGGAGAAATGAAAACACGCAGTAAAGCATATAGCATGTTTTGTTAATGAGTATCTCTGTAGTATTATAACATAGTTAGGTAGGGATCTGAATCCTGCAATTGCTCTGTGTGTGTGGGGGGGTGCATGTGTGTGCGTGATTTCTTGTAAGAGGCGTTCCCTTTTTGGAGTCTAGGAAAACACATGAATAGAGGTAGATTCTTCTTTGGCAAGTCTGATGATATCAGCATCCTAGAAATATAGCAGGAGAAATGAAAACACCCAGTAAAGCATATAGCGTGTCGTGTTAAGGCGTATCTCTGTATTATCATAACATAGTTAGGTAGGGGTTTGAATTCTGCAATTGCTCTGTGTGTGTTGCGGGGTGTGTGTGTGATTTCCTGTGAGAGGAGTGCCCATTTTGGAGACTAGGTACACACATGAGAAGAGGTAGATGCCTCTTTGGCAAGTCTGATGATGTCAGCATCCTAGAAATATAGCAGGAGAAATGAGAACACCCCCTAAAGCATATAGCGCGTCGTGTTAATGCGTATCTCAGTAGTATCATAACATAGTTAGGTAGGGGTTTGAATTCTGCAATTGCTCTGTGTGTGTTGCAGGGTGTGTGTGTGATTTCCTGTGAGAGGAGTGCCCGTTTTGGAGACTAGGTACACACATGAGAAGAGATAGAGGCCTCTTTGGCAAGTCTGATGATGTCAGCATCCTAGAAATATAGCAGGAGAAATGAGAGCACCCCCTAAAACATATAGCGCATCGTGTTAATGTGTATCTCTGTAGTATCATAACATAGGTAGGGGTTTGAATCGTGCGATTGCTCGGTGTGTGTGATTTCTTGTAAGAAGAGTTCCTTTTCTGAAACTAGGAAAACACATGAATAGAGGTAGATTCTTCTTTGGCAAGTCTGATGATATCAGCATCCTAGAAATATAGCAGGAGAAATGAAAACACCCAGTAAAGCATATAGCGTGTCGTGTTAATGCATATCTTCATAGAATCATAGCATAGTTAGGTGGGGGTTTGATTGTTGTGTGTGTGTGATCTCCTGTAAGAGGAGTGCCCTTTTTGGAGACTAGGTACACACATGAAAAGAGGTAGATTCCTCTTTGGCAGGTCTGATGATGTCAGCATCCTAGAAATATAGCAGGAGAAATGAAAACACCCAGTGAAGCATACAGTGCATCATGTTACTGCATATTTCTGTAGTATCATAACATTGTTAAATAGGGGTTTGAATCCTGTGATTGCTGGTTGTGCGTGTGATTCCTTATAAGAGGCGTTCCCTTTTTGGAGACTAGGAAAACACATGAATAGAGGTAGATTCTTCTTTGGCAAGTCTGATGATATCAGCATCCTAGAAATATAGCAGGAGAAATTAAAACACTTAAGAAAGTATATAGCGCATCGTGTTAATGCATATCTTTGTAGAATCATAGCATAGTTAGGTAGGGGTTTAAATCCTGCAATCACTATGTGTGTGATTTCCTAAGAGAGGAGTTCCCTTTTTGGAGACTAGGTACACACACGAAAAGAGGTTGATTCCTCTTTGGCAAGTCTGATGATGTCAGCATCCTAGAAATATAGCAGGAGAAATAAAAACACCCATTAAAGCATATAGTGCATTGTGTTAATGCGTATCTCTGTAGTGTCATGACATAGTTAGATAGGGGTTTGAATTCCGCAACTGCTATGTGTGTGGGTGATTTCTTGTGAGAGGAGTTCCCTTTTTGGAGACTAGGAAAGCACATGAATAGAGGTAGATTCTTCTTTGGCAAGTCTGATGATGTCAGCATCCTAGAAATATAGCAGGAGAAATGACAATGCCCAATACAGCATGTAGCACGTCGTGTTAATGCATGTTTCTGTAGTATCATAACATAGTTAGGCAGTGGTTTGAATCCTGCAATGGCTGAGTGTGTGATTTCCTTTGAGAAGACTGCCCTTTTTTGGAGTCTGTGAAAACACATTCAAAGAGGTAATCTCCTCGTTGGCATGTCTGATGATGTCAGTATCCCAGAAATACAGCAGTGGAAATGCAAGCTTCCAGTAAAGCATATAACGTGTCGTATTACTGCGAATCTCTCTAGTATCATAACCTAGTTAGGTAGGGGTTTGAATCCTACAATTGCTGAGTGTATGTGTGACACTGTTGGTTAATGCATTGTGGATTTTGCTTTTACAACTGTATGACATATCAGTAAAACAACAGTATGTGCATTGCACACTTCCAGTATCTGTGTGGCACATACATATATGTACACATGACCTCAATTGTTAACTGTGTGGCAAATACATATATGTATATGTGACCTCAATGAGTTTATAGATGTGAAGCCTGCTTTCTACACAAATACATCTGTTACCATTGACAGTCTGTGCTGCTGCTTCTCAGACCTAAGGTCACATATGTATGTATGTGTCAAGGCCAACCACTGTAGTGATCTGTGGCCTAGGTAATCTGTGTCACACATACCCATGACAGTTTCTATAGAATAGTGTGAGTGAGGGTCCATGCCTGGGGTATATGTCAGACATGTTCAAACACACACACAGTCTGTCAATAATGGCCAATCATTACAGGTGTACAACACCTCTGTGGATATGCATACAGACCCCTTCATGCTTATGTGATTCACTGAGGGACATCAGCATACCTTTGGAAATGTGAATACTAAAGGACAGATGACATAACATGTGGCCGTATGTACACATTGGTACCCCTGCTACATGTTGTGGGCTACTAACAATGTGGTACTGTCAGGATACTATGTATTGTAAATGTGGATGACTATGCTATAGTTGGCTTATATCTTTACAGCATGTGTTGGTCAACAGGTATCTGTCTGTATGATACCCTTATGGAGGATAAGTGTCTCATCTGGAGAATGCATTGTAGGCCACTGTATGCATTACCAGATCTGGACAGAGATATCCCTAGTGTGTTTGCTTGTACCTGGGATGTCTACATGCCAAACAGGAGTCGTCTCAGGAATGTGAGGTGGCCAATACCACTGGTTACTGGTATAGTATAGTACCGGAAGGACTCAAATGCTACTGTGCATCCTACATCTGTGTGTCAGTTGTCAAGACATCAGCTAATGATTGGGTAAAGTCAGACTGTTGAGGTTATGTATACTACCAGTATGCAAAACAATGACTGATATAAACTGTATCATCCACAACATAGTGGCAAACCATGTCATACACACATGTGTACCCAAGTCCTAACATATGTGTAGTAAAATGCATACTGGCCACCAATAGGAAATATGAAGTGTCAACACTGTGTAATACAGGGCATGTCACCCTTCCCATGTGTCCACTATGCACATACATGCAGATGGTGCAGCTCCACCATGTTCACAAATGTACACCTGCAAATCTGTACTGCACACATCACACACGTACCATCCACTCAACAACACATGCTGCCAGTACCACATGCATCAGCCAAGTGGCATATGGGTGGACAATACAGTATTGGAATTAACACTGGTGTAAACAATACTACATTGATAATTATAGCTTTAATGCATTATGCCTGCTCAGATATACCTACAAGGATAGCAGTACACCTTGCTGTTGACAACATGCTAACATTGCTACATTGCTATTAGATCACCCTGTGCATCAGCACCATGTAAGCCTGTTCCTGCATCTTTGCCACAGATGACAGGATGTGGTACAGTTTCATCATATGCACAGGGTGTGTTATTGGTTTGCCCGAGCCCGACAATGACCCATCCAATCGACATGTGTGTGTGTGTGTGTGTGTGTGTGTGTGTGTGTGTGTGTGTGTGCGTGTGTGTGTGTGCGTGTGTGTGTGTGTGTGTGTGTGTGTGTGTGTGTGTGTGTGTGAGAGACGGACAACAGTACAGTATGGCTCAATGTTGGTGTAATGTGTGTTTGCATGTGTTAGTCCTAGGTGTTTGGTTTATGTGTGTGTGTGTGTCTGCATGCACACAGTTCCACCTTGTGGCTGCCACATACGGGTGATTGTGGGACAGCCATGGACTGTACCTGCCAGGCTGTACAGCTCACTGTCTCTGGCCATGGACACAGTACCTGTGCCTGGCAGGGGTGCCACAGAAAGTATCGGGTACCAAGCCAGACTGGGTACTATTGTCAGAGGCAGAGGGATGTGGACTGTACCCATGTCCCTGCTGGGACTGACCAGAGCCACGTGCATGTGGTCATCTAGGACGGTCTATTGACAGCCCAGCCCCAACATTGCTGGGGCTGGTACTGCCACTACAGGAGCGGCTGGGACTTGTGTGTCATCCGCGATGAGTGCCAGCTGATGATGTTGCTGGCATACGTCCACATCTCAGCCATCCTGCACTGTCCTGGCACATGGACATTACATTGCGCAGAACATCTAGTGTCTCCCCCCAATGACTATCAATGACCTCAGTGTAATTACGGATGGCACAGGCAAGGTCACGGATACTGTCATTGATAGTGGTGTTGTGAGCCCTCTGTGCCCTTAGTCCCTGCCTGGTGTACTGTTCCATATGTGCCTGTGCCTGCATTACAGACTAGAACATGGCTGAGGTTGTGAGACCTGTGGGGGCACGTCTGCCAGGGGCATTACGACCAGCATTGCTCCCACGAGCATCCCTGGACATATGCCTATGTGGTACCATTCCAGGTGTCTGGGTATGGCTGCTGTGTGGGGCTGCATGTGCCATAGATACCACACTATCCTGGTCGGTGCCTGCTGTATGCTGTTCCTCCGCTAAGGCCATTGGTGTTGAAGGATGTATCAGCAGTATGAATGTGCACATAGATAGGGTGGACAGCTGTGTACTGTCGATTGGCGGACCAACGACAGACCCTGACAAACCTGCCTGTGCCATTACACATGTGTCATCATGTCCACTATTTGTGGCAGTGACCTCAGGTTCCCTGCTGCCCTCATCCAATACCTCAGCAGCTGTGAGAGGAAGACAAGAAACACACTTCACAATCTGTACAGGATGTTAGTGCACATGCACACATGAACACATGCACACATGCACACATGGACACATGCAAACATGCACACATGCACACATGTACACATGCACACATGCACACATGAACACATGAACACATGCACACATGAACACATGCACACATACACACATACACTACTCAGTCAAGTTGACACACACACACACACACACACACACACACACACACACACACACACACACACACACCAACAGCAATACAGAACATATCCATTAGTGGTTGATGGTGCAGTACAGTATCACAAGCCAAAGAGTCCTATCACACGTGTCAGCATGCAGGATGTGTGTTGCTCAACAGAATGCAGTGCGAGTGTGGAGAGTCCTTGTTGATAACAGTATACATGTCTTTGATGCATGTGTGTTTTTCAATGATTGGCCTCACCCTGGAACACAATGTGTACATGGACACAACATTGCTGTGCAAGTCTGGAACGCTTTCCAATGTCCTGTGCACCATCACTCATAGGTATACATACCATGGCCGGATGCACATAACTGTCTGGTGTATAACAATGAATGCTATGTGTAGTACTGTAGTTACTGTAACTGGATGTAGTGTAGTACCATGAGCCATCATTAGGCAGCATTATGTGGTCAACCAAGGCCACTAATGTATGTCACACTGGCAACTATCTTGCTGTACCTGAACTGCACCACTTTGGCTACATTAACCATTTTACAGTCAGTTGTTACATGAGTATGTAAGGTTTTCAAAAGGGATCATTGCCTCACATGAATGTGTTGTGTGTTGAAGTGTGTCACACCACCCCATGATAGTCCTCTACCCCCAGGTATAGTATGTGTGTTGTGTTGTTGACATTTGGGATACTGGAGTATGACCTTACAGCAGGTGTCTACATACACCATGTGTATCAAATTAACACTAACTGCATATGACAAAGTGGTGTATGTTGTGTGCATGTGTATTGTCTCTGCCTATACAATGTCCACTACAGTGTACCACAATTGGTTGGGATGCTCTGTGTATTGCATATGTTTGAGGTGGATATTCATGTTACTGGGATGTGCATAGTCCCACAGAGAACATGCAGAGCATGCATTATGTGTAGGTGTTTTACATGTGTATATGGCCTACAGGTCTCCTATGACATGCACATGTTATATGCTATATTAAATGTAGAACTCTCACCAGCATGGGTGTGCTGTCTTGATATCACACCAGAGGGACCTACAAGGATATGAGACAGTTTGTCAGTGTCAACAACTATGGTATTGCTGCTGTGTGTTTTCAATTCCACAGTAGTACAAGAGGTGACAGTCACAGGCATACAAATTATGTTCCAAATTATCAGTATTGCATATCACCAGGCTCCACATCTTCTGTATACACAGTACACATCTGGTAAGTGCATGTTCTAACAATTGATCTAACAGTAGTCTACAGATATGCCATGTTACCTGCACACTCTGTATCTACGTGCTGGGTGACTCCGGCCTCCATGATGACGCATGTCTGTTGTACTGCTTGTCCAGGAGCCACCATGCTGAGGAGCAGCTCTTTCACTCTGGTGAGGGGGGGATGTGTTGATGCACGACCACCTGTGGCAAGCTGTTGTCTGTGGACATCAGAGGCATGCTGCCAGACATGTCTGATTAAATCACTGCAGTGATGGCGTACCTGCTCATAAGTCCGGTTATGTATGCCTACATCATTCACCCAACGGACAACATCCTGCCACAGTGCAGTGCGTCCATGCTGGTCCTGGCTAGATCTGGAGAACAACAAGTTGTAATGCTGTACCAGGGCATCATAGATGACCTCCTCCTCCTCAGGGGAATAGGCAGGCATCCTGTTGTGAGACATATTCCTGTAAGGCAATAAAACAGTCATTGTGAGCATGTCATGTGGCACACTTAACATGCTAAAGTGCATACATCAATGAAATGCCATATATAGCAACCTATTGGCTGTCAGTAGATACACAACTTTCATACCACATAGGACTGCTCAGCCCACAACTGCCTGACAGTGCCTAGCACATACTATATTCCAAAACATGTTCTGCACAGCAACAAAGAGGAACCAGTATGTAAGAGTATACAACAGTACATGGCACACTCTATGTGACACAATGCACCACCTAGCCACAGGGGGTGTGTATGAAAGCTAATGCATGCAGACATTTGTCATCCATTGAAATGAATGTTAAGTACAGTTTAAGTACTATCAGTACACCATGCTACTTGCGGATAGCAACCCCCTCAGTAACAAATGTGCACATTCATCACTATAGGTGGTATACTGCTGTACTACACTACACATGTTGCTAGATATGCACATATATCCTGTGACACACATACCACCAAGGCCATGTTACAGGCATACCCACACACACATCAGACATACCTACAGGACACACAGGTATGGCAACCCAGATCAGTTTTACCTGTGTAACATACAGTACTGTATGTCAGCACCTACAAAACCTCATGCCTGAGGTTTGTAATGTGTGAGGACTACAGGTAACAAACAAAACAGTGTCTCCAAGCAATGTGGATGTAAACCATACCATGCTGTTCAGGCCTACAGCTTCAGGTAGTATTACTGTTCATACAGGATTTGTATTCACTAGTGTTACCAATCAATAAGCATAAATGTACTGCTTAAGCCTACAATGGCACACTCTGGTCAACACCATGGGACTATGTCACACCGTATGCCTTACTGCTTTTCCTGCCTAGCAATAACATATATATCCTTTGCTGAGATTTGAGCTACAACACTACATACTATGATTTACACGGTTTCACACTAGGCTATCACACATATACACAACTTTGACACATTCACCTACACATTCAACATCACACCCAGTCAACCTCACATAGCAAGTAATGCAACAAGTATATGCGTGTGTGTATTGGGTCCTAGGTAGCTAATAGGCTATTATCCGTAAGACCTATGGAAGCCTAGCCATATGGTACCCTGCCCTTCCACACCCATGTAATGTAGGTTCATGTACCTCTGTCATGCAGAGCCGCAGTGGTGACTCCCGGGTTGTGTTTCCTATCTCACACCCACTCATCATGATTATTCATGACAACTGCTAATGAGGACCTTCATTTGCTATTGATAGGTGGTTAGTTCCAGAGTATGGTATGTGTCTGAGATGATAATGTACCACTCCAGCATGTTCTGCTTTTTCACGTTACAGGGTTTAGATCAGTACAGTGTGTAGCTTGTATGGAGTGTAATATAGGGAGCATGTCCAACACCTGTGGGTTTTGCATAGCTTTGTATGTTAGGCAGACATTGCCTCTGGGTAGGCGGTATGTGACACAGTGTAGCTGTGGTTTTGTAAGACAGCCTGCATAGGGAATCTGTTTGAGTCCGGTAATACCCTTTGTGAGGTATGTGTCTGGCATCTACTGTCGCTGTGGATGTCTTCTGAGGTACATACCAACAGGGCCAATGTACTCTATGATGGGTGTTATGACTGATGAGTGCAGTGGAACACTGACCTCTTATTCCATGGATGACACACCTTTTCTGATAACATGTGGACCTTACTCAGTTTACATGACTAGTGTGACACAGTGATTATCAATAGGGACACTACTGTCCACCTTTGTCCCATAGTCTCTCATCACACTTTCGGTGTTGAGTAATCTACCACCTATGTGGTAGTTCATGGGTACAGGGTTTTTAACATGAGGGATGGCAATATGTTTACAGCATTGTGCTTGGGCGTACATATGAACATCCATTGGTGTACATATAGATATACATATAAGCACATATACAGTCCACCTTTCATAGTGGGAATACCAATTATGCAAAGGTTGAGAGGGATGCAGTTATGTAATGATATTGCACAGTCTTGTGCAGAATGCATGGAAGGTAGTCTCAGCCCATGTACCTTTAGCAGGACCCCCTATCTGGAAGACTAAAACCTGAGGAATCATACCCACGGCATTTAAACGCTACATGTCATATGCCAGCCTGCAACAACATATAATTGTCCA